>NC_133432.1:0-300000 GCF_011762505.2 Arvicanthis niloticus
ATGATATTGCTCCCGACAAATATTCTCCAGTATTAAAATCAGATGATATTTGCCAACCAACATTTTTAACTGCAGCAGGCTCCTGGATGCTTTTTTATTTTGAATTCTCTTCCTTAAATGGTAATAACAATCCTCTATATGCATGTGTCAACTCTCTATGTTGGTAGAAGTTTATGTGTATGGTTTTGCAGCTGTGAAGTTAGTGAGTAACTTTGCCAGAATAAATCACAACTGGAATCTCACCTGTGGAAAGCTTCTGCTGCGCCCTAAAGATGGTGCCTACTGCCTTAGCCCTCTTGGGGGAAGAAGTCCTTATTTGGTGAGGAGGTTGCACTTTGCCAGTAGCCTGATCTCTCGTCATGAGTGTGAACCTATGGTGGAGCAAAACGTAGTATGGGCTGATGGGCAGTCCACTGGAGGCTACTTAAGCTGCACTCACGGGAGGCACGGGGGCACACCCCTTGATCTTGTAACTGAAAGGCAATTCCTGAGTAAAACTGTCTCTGGAAGGAACTGGTGTGCTAGTCTTTCTTCCCTGCTGGTCAGGGTGGTCGGCGCGGCACAATTGGTGGCCCGTACGGGGATCTTCTCTGCGTGAGTTCCCGGAGTTCCAGAACCAGGGACAGACAGGGCGATCGATCGGTAAGTGGCTGGTAAGTGGGGCCCTTCAACAGACAAGGTCCTCGGAAGGAGGCGGCATTTGTTAAGGTCCTCGGAAGGAGGCGAATAAAAGTGAAAGTCCAAGAGGGATCCTTTTCTTAACTGTGGTTTTGGTGCGCCGTGAGCGTAGCCACTAAAATGGGGACCTCGCCGTCTTGCCCAGTGAAGGTAGCTCTTCATGAGCTTCTTGATAGTAAGGGCTTGAAATTTAAAGATCGAGCTTTGGCTCAATTTCTTAGCGAGGTGGAAGCGGTGGCTCCGTGGTTTGCAGTGTCAGGAAACCTGTCATTAGCCTGCTGGGATAAGTTAGGAAGGGATCTGGACCGAGCATGGGAGGAGGGTACTCTACAGGACAAAAAGGGAAAGACGGGGGTGCGAGGGATCTGGAGGGTTATTCGAACCTGCTTGACTAGTGAGGAGTGTGTTCCTGCCATTCAAGCAACAACGGAGGCGTTAGAGCAAGTGAAAGAGATGCGGTCAGAGACTCGATCTACCAACTCAAGACAGTCAAAAGAGAGAGAAAAGGGAGAGTTACCAGGGCTATACCCAAGCCTGAAGTCAGGGTCAGAGGATAGCTCAGAGGATGAAATAGAAAAATTAGAAGAGGCAGTACAAGGGCTGCTAGCTAAGATGGAGGATATTATAGCCAAAAGGAAGAAGAAGCCACCTAACAAGAAAAAAGTGGAAGCAGGGTGGGACAGGGCAGACAGGATAGAACCGAGTGCGCCGCTGCCTTATGCGGAACAAGAAGGTGCACAAGGCTGGACAGCTCCAAAGTCATCCTGTACGTTTTGTCCCAAGACCTGGCGGGAGGCGGCAGCCGCCTTCCCTGTCTTTGAGGATGCTAATCATGTGAGGTCTTATGAGCCCCTAGAATTTAAGATTCTCAAAAATTTATCTGAATCTGTGCAGACATATGGTGTCAATGCCTCTTTTACTCAGGCGCAGATAGAAAGGCTTACTAACTCAGCCATGACACCGACAGACTGGATGTCTCTTGTGAAGGCCTGCCTGTCCATGGGACAATACCTTGATTGGAAGTCCTTATATACAGAATTTGCTCAACAGCAGGCTCGAGAAAATGCAGCTCAAGGTCAGCCTGCATGGAGCCTTGATATGTTAATGGGGCAGGGCCAATGGCTGAACAATCAGACAGCATATCCACCACAAGTATATGCACAGATAAATGCTATGGCAGTGAAAGCATGGAAGGCCTTACCAAATAAAGGGGAAGTATCAGGTAATCTGACAAAGATTGTCCAAGGGTCTACAGAGCCTTTCTCAGATTTTGTAGCCAGAATGATGGAGGCTGCAGGCAGAATATTTGGGGATCCTGATACCGCTATGCCCCTGATACAACAGCTCATATTTGAGCAGTGTACTAGAGAGTGCCGACAAGCAATAACTCCATGGAAGTCTAAAGGTTTGACAGACTGGATGAAGGCATGCAGGGAATTGGGCGGTCCTCTCTCTAATACTGGCTTAGCAGCTGCAGTGGTACAGGGGATAGTGCAGCATTCTAAAAGCAAAACCAAAGCTCCTGGAGCTTGCTTTTCCTGTGGTAGGCAAGGACATTTGAAACGTCAGTGTCCTGATAAAGGAAAAGGGGCCACGACACGTCCTCCTGGGCTATGTCCTAGATGCAGGAAAGGTAATCATTGGGCAAATGAATGCAGGTCAGTGAAAGATATCAATGGACAACCTCTTGGACAGATAAATACTTATCCTGTTTCAAAAAACGGGATGCAGGGCCCCAGGCCTCAGGGCCCTCGAATATATGGGGCCATGGAAGATCAGAGCAGTCCAGAGAGCAACTTGCCCAATATGAAACCCCGAGGAGGGCCACAGCGGGCTCTGCAGGGTTGGACCTCCACTGCACCGCCAGAGTCGTATTAACACCACAAATGGGAGTGCAACTTATCCCTACAGATTTTAAGGGGCCTCTTCCTTCGGGATCAGTAGGATTATTAATTGGTAGATCATCATCAGCCCTGAAAAGATTAGTCATTCATCCAGGAGTTATCGATCCTGACTATGAAGGAGAGGTAAAAATTTTAGTCTCCTCCCCTAGGGGAGTTTCGGCAATATCTCCAGGAGACCGAATTGCACAACTTCTCATTTTGCCCAGCCTGCATGATATGTTTCCTTCTAGAGACCAAAAAAGAGGAAATCGAGGATTTGGATCCACAGGAGTAGATTCTGTGTTCCTTAGCCTTGATATGGATCAACGCCCTTTAGTGGAGCTTCAGGTAAATGGCAAGGCAATCTTAGGATTGCTGGATACTGGAGCGGACCGCAGCATTGTGGCCTTAAAGGATTGGCCTAAAGGCTGGCCTGTTCAATCATCCTCACAAACATTGCAAGGGTTAGGTTATGCCAAGACCCCGGACATGAGTGCAAGAGAGCTCCCTTGGAAAGATCACGAAGGACATGGAGGCCGTTTTCAGCCTTATGTGTTGGAACTGCCTGTCAGCCTTTGGGGAAGAGATCTTTTGAAAGACATGAATTATCACCTTACTAATGAAGGGTATTCCTTGCCTTCTCAAAGGATGATGCAGGACATGGGGTGGTATCCCTCTAAGGGCTTAGGAAAACATCTGCAAGGGAGAACACAGCCAATAGAAAATGTCCCAAGGAATGATAGAAAGGGCCTGGGTTTTTCCTAGGGGCCACTGAGGAAGGCATTCCCATAATCTGGAAGACAGAGGATCCAGTGTGGGTTCCTCAGTGGCCATTATCCTCTGAAAAGTTACAAGCTGCCACACAATTAGTTCAAGAGCAACTCTCTTTGGGGCATATTAAATCATCAGTATCACCTTGGAATACGCCTATTTTTGTAATTAAAAAGAGGTCTGGAAAGTGGAGATTATTACATGATCTGCGTGCTATTAATCAACAAATGCAGATCATGGGCCCTGTGCAAAGGGGATTGCCATTGTTATCGGCATTGCCTGCTTCTTGGCCTATAATAGTTATTGATATAAAGGATTGCTTTTTTTTCTATTCCATTATGTGCCCAAGATAGTGAACGTTTTGCCTTTACTGTTCCATCCTGTAATCATGAAGAACCAGATCAGAGGTATGAATGGGTGGTTCTGCCCCAAGGGATGGCAAATAGTCCAACTATGTGTCAGTTATTTGTAGGAAAAGCCATTGAACCATTGAGAAGAGAGTTTCCAAAAATGAGGTGCATTCATTATATGGATGACATTTTGTTGGCTGCTGCGAATGAAAAGGTACTAGAATTGGCTTTTGGAAAATTAATTTTATTATTAGAGAGTAAAAGATTGTATATTGCCCCAGAGAAAGTACAGAGAGATCAGGTAGTGAATTATCTTGGAGCCAGGATACATAATATGAAAGTTGTACCACAAAAGGTTGAAATTAGGAAAGATCATTTAACAACTTTAAATGACTTTCAAAAATTATTGGGAGATATTAATTGGATACGAGGTTATGTAAATTTGCCAAATTATGAATTAAAGCCCCTATATAATATTTTAATTGGTGATTCTGCTTTGGACTCCCCCCGCCAATTAACTCCAGAAGCTAGATTGGCCCTTATTAAAGTTGAGGAAAAGTTGCAGGGTGCCTTTATACAGAGATACAAAGAAGGGCAATTAATTATGTTGTGTATTTTGGCCACATATCAGCAACCCTCTGGGGTGTTATGGCAGGAAGGTCCATTATTATGGATTTATTCACATGTTTCTCCAAGCAAAGCCATTGAGCATTATCCAACAGCTGTTGCCACTTTGGCCATGCATGGTATTCAACAATGTGTGCAATTTTTTGGAGTTGTACCAGGAAGCTTAATTATTCCCTATTCCATTCAACAAGTTAAAGTATTATGTGCCACAATAGATGATTGGGCAATATTAAAATGTAGTTATGATGGTGATATTGATAATCATTATCCCAAACATCCCCTTTTGTCCTTTTTTAAGGAACATCCTGTTGTTTTTCCAAAGATTACAGCTAGTGCTCCCCTTAAGGGGGCATCTAACATATTTACAGATGGATCAAAAACTGGCTGTGGAGCCTATATGGTAGAGGGTCAGAAACCAGTTTTATGTCAGTTTCAAATCACTTCTCCTCAAATCGTTGAATTGAAAATAGTGATAGAGGTCTTTAAACAATGTAATTTCCCCTTTAATTTGCTTTCAGATTCGCATTATGTGGTTAATGCAGTTAAAGTTTTGGAATTGGCTGGTCCCATTAAAAATACCAGTACAGTGTGTAATTTATTGAAACAACTACAAATGTTGATTTGGCAGAGACAACATCATTTTTATGTCTGCCATATTAGGGCTCATACAAATTTACCTGGTCCGTTGAGTGCTGGGAATGCCGTAGCAGATGCTTGGACCAGAATGGAATGTATATTTTTAAATTCTGCCATTGATCAAGCTGTTCAATTTCATAAAGATTTCCATGTTAATGCTAAGACATTACAGCAAAAATTTCATTTGACTCGAGCTGATGCCAGACAAGTAGTTCTTAATTGTCCTCAATGTGTTATTTTTCACCACCCCCCAGGTGTGGGAGTCAATCCCAGAGGACTTTTACCTTTGAAAATCTGGCAAATGGATGTGACTCATCTTGCTGAGTTTGGAACATTGAGATATGTTCATGTTTCGGTGGATACTTGCTCTGGCATTATTCATGCAACTCCTTTGAGTGGAGAAAAGGCACGCCATGTCATAAATCATTGCTTAGAGGCCTGGGCTGCGTGGGGGAAGCCACAGCAGCTTAAAACTGATAATGGCCCAGCATATACAGCTCAGCAATTTATGAGCTTCTGTAAACAGATGGATGTATATCTTAAACATGGATTGCCCTATAATCCCCAAGGGCAAGGCATTGTAGAACGTGCACATCGCACCCTTAAAGAAAGTCTGCAAAAACAGAAAGGGGGAATTGGCTATGGCCGCACCCCAAAAGAAAGATTATCCCTTGCCTTATTTACTTTAAATTTTTTGCAACTAGATGTGGACGGCCACTCGGCAGCGGAGCGTCATGCCACCTGGAAGCCTGTAGCTCAAGGCCTTGTTAAATGGAAGGATGTGCTTACAGGCCTATGGTGTGGCCCGGATCCAGTGTTGGCCTGGTCCCAAGGCTCTGTTTGCGTTTTTCCGCAGGACCGTGAAGAGCCGGTGTGGGTACCAGAACGTTTGGTCTGCCGGTGCAATGTTGCTGATTCTCCTGCTTCTGCTGCCTCTGGTGAATCCTGTGATGACGGAATTGCGATGGGGGATCCTATCAGCATTCCTGATGCCAATGCCCATAAGGCATGATGCTCAAGTATTTATATTAATGTGTAATCAAACAGCTGCCACAATAACAAGTAGATACCCTTTGGCAGTTGGCTCAATTGGGATGTGAATGGAAAATGACAGACCTTTGAATTATAATAATATGTCCAGAGATGCCAATTTATCTATACAATTATCTCAGTGATTGCTAGGAAATTGGTCAAGGAGGTTTGATTCCCTCATGCAGGAGTTTCGTGTGTCCATCACCATGGTGAATTCGACCAGAATGGATCTATCATTGGCAGATGGCTTGATCCTGCAAGCAGTTCAACATCTGAAAGAGTATGCGGGGATAGGAGTGTTAGCAGTTGCCCTAGTGGGTGTCTGTCTGCTCTGCTTGTTTTGTCTCTGTCGTATGGCTAGATCTCAAAGACGAGGGAGAGCCTTGGTGGTGCATGCCTTTCAAGCCATTGAGGCTGGTGTCTCACCTCAAGCTTGGCTGACAGCTTTGAAGCAGTAACTCTCTATAACCCCTTATATTCAGGATTGGACAGCCCTTGTACCCCTGGAGACTTGTGATCTCATTGCACATGGGATGGGTGTCCTACCTGTTTGTGTAGACCTCAGCTCTTGCACCTGGTGGGTTTGACCCATTGCACCCAGTAGAGTGAGTGTTCTAGTCTTAGCTGCTTGCTTTCGATCGTGAGCTCCTACGGAATGGAGCCTGCTTGATCAAGCAATGCTTGCTTTTGCAGTAAATAAAAAAAGGGGGAGATGTGGAAAGCTTCTGCTGCGCCCTAAAGATGGTGCCTACTGCCTTAGCCCTCTTGGGGGAAGAAGTCCTTATTTGGTGAGGAGGTTGCACTTTGCCGGTAGCCTGATCTCTCGTCATGAGTGTGAACCTATGGTGGAGCAAAACGTAGTATGGGCTGATGGGCAGTCCACTGGAGGCTACTTAAGCTGCACTCACGGGAGGCACGGGGGCACACCCCTTGATCTTGTAACTGAAAGGCAATTCCTGAGTAAAACTGTCTCTGGAAGGAACTGGTGTGCTAGTCTTTCTTCCCTGCTGGTCAGGGTGGTCGGCGCAGAACACTCACCCACTCCTAATTAAAGAATATGAGGTGAGATGGGCCTCAGTATTCAAGAATGCATGAGTCTGATGTTAGGTCTTTGTGGGTGAGTAAAGAATTTGGGTATAGATACAGGTGTTAGAGATTTTAAAGTTTATTTTTTCTCCCCCAATAATTTTAATGTTTCATCGGTAGACTTCAGTCGTCCTAATTTAGAGTCTGAGGATAAGATCCTAAGTATGTAAGAGCATCAGAACTTTACATAGAGATAAATATTTAAAGGGGTTAGCAGATTGCATTTAATAAAGTACTCTTGGTACCTTCATAACAAATTTAGACTCTTATTTGAGAACAAAGACTTGTCACCACAGGAATGTTGTCATCTAAAAACAAATGACTGAAGCCTCTGGAAAAACACTACTGTTTATAGATAACTTCAGGCTTCGGGACTCAATCCAACCTGTGTGGATATAGAATAATCAGCACTGGAACTTATGGTCTTACCTAAGAAAAGAAGTTTATGAATTTCTTCCAATGAATTAGAATTTGGCAGAGGCAAACAGTACATATACCTATAAGGCTGTAAAAAAAGCCAAAAAAATGTTGTGGCTTGTTTAATAGACAGGTTCTATGGAAACTAACAAGCAAAAGTTCTGTTGGAGTTACACTCAAACAAATGCAACAGAATTTAGAAAACAATTCTATGACAATCAAGGTCTAGCACTGATACCATATTTCATGGATGACACAGACCATCAAGGTCTAGCACTGATACCGTATTTCATGTAATACACAGATGATAAAGGTCTAGCAGTAATACCGTATTTCATGGAAGACACAGACCATCAAGGTCTAGCACTGATACCGCATTTCATGGAATACACAGATGATCAAGTCTCTTGTGACTACGTTAGGACACAGAGCTGCAAGCACCATATGTCTTCGAAGGAAAACTGTAATCATATACTGCTGGCAATGCCCAATAAAACAAAAACTGCTTCTGGTGATGTTAATGGAGATGTAGTGACCAAAAGGCATTTGCTAGGTCAGTAACTGCACATGACGTAATAATGTATGTGTTAATCTTCTGAATTAATGATGCCACTCACTTTGTGACCTTACTGACTCCTCCCTTCTCTGTTCTTCACACAGTTGACTTCTAGGCTGGAATCTGCTCTAGAGGCTTCTGATTTCTGATATCCAGATGCTCTAACTCCAGTGCTCAAGCTCTGCTTTCACCCTACAAAGCTCTTCTTGCAATGAGCAGAGTCAGTGTCTCACTCAGAATCAGGCTCTGCTGGTGCTTAAAGAGAAAACACAACCTCAACCTGGGCATCGTGTGATTTATCAAATTTAAATAAGACAAATGTTCTCACATTGGCAATTTGCCCTCAAAGAGAGATGATGTTGCAGAGTATACAGGTTAAACACAACATGACTTCACCAAACACCTCTGCAGAGTGAAATAATGCAGACATCAGTAGTGGACCTCAACAATCCCAGTGCTCAAGGCTGAGGTCAGATGACTGCAACCTGAAGGCTAGTGTGGAACTCACAGAGAGATCCTGCATTGAGGAAAAAAGAGAAAAACCAAGGCAGGCATAGTGGTGAATGCCTTTAATCTTAGCACTCAGGATGCAGGTGTGTTGGACAAGCAGATCCCTGTGTGTTCCAGGACAATATGGTCTACACAGTGAGATCAGGACAGCCAGAACTACATAGTGAGATCCTGTCTGCTAAACAAAAAAACAAGAAAGCCAACAAAACAAACAAAGAAAACACATGGACATCTGTTGTACTAGAAAGCATATGCTTGGCCAAGTGTGGTAGCATATGTCTGTAATTGCATTATACAAGACATGGATGTGGGAAGATTAGGAGGTCAAAGACAGTCTTGGCTTCATAAGTACAAGGCCATCCAGGACTATATACACTTCTGTCTCAAAAACCCAAAGTTTGTCTGGAGAGAGAGCGCAGTAATTAAGAGCACTTACTGCTCCTGCTAAGGACCTGATTTCAGTCCAGAGCGCCCACCCATGTCTAGTAGCTCACATCCACATTCAACTTGAGGGGATCTTGAGCTCTTTTCTGTCCTCTCTGGGCACACTAATATGTGATACATATACATATAGACACACAATTTCTAAAACATAATTGTAAACAAGTTAAAAACAAAATAATTTTATATACTTAATTACTATATCAAATGATTAATTATGTCCAAAGTCTAATTTGCTCATTCATTCATTATTTATTGCATGTCATTATTTATTGCAGTACTTGTGACTGAACCCAAAATTATATACATGCTAGACAAGCAGAATACACTGAGCTAGGTCTGTCACTTACTTACATATTATGACATATCACAGTATCCTAGATTTTCATTATTCTGGTGACATAGCTCCCCAAACTCATGACTCTAGGTTTCTGTACTGGCAACAGGTGTCACCCAAGGAATCGCTAACTTTTCATTATACTGGCGAGTCTCTTTTCTTTGTTGGGTTGGATGTCTTGATCCCTAAGTCCAATATATGCTTCTTTCTTACTTTCACACATCTTGATAGCATACATCCTGTGTGGATTCATACAAAAAGGTTTATAAAGCATAGAAAATTTAAGTTGGTTAAAACAAAACAAAACAAAACAACAAACCAGGGTCATGAAAATGGTCCTTAAAAGTCCACACTCATCTTCTCAGTAGCCTTACTTTCCTTCTAAGTACCTCCTCTCTAAAAAACATATGTTATGTGTGTACTTTCTATGAGGGTAAGACTCTGCAAATATGTGGAAGCTTGAAGATAACTTTTAGGAGTCAGTTCTCTCTTTCTGAGAACAAGTCATCAAACCTTGGTGGTCCCTTTAACTGTTGAGCTATCTTGCTGTCTCCAAAAATACTGAGTTTGAAAAATTATCTTTTTGCTGCTATTCACATATGACTGGTAGTTTGGCTGAGTAAAGAATTCTCTAAACAATTATTTTATCTTTTATTTATCTTTTTGTTTTTTATCTATCTTTTTTTTTGAGACAAGGTCTCTCTATGTAGTCTTGGCTGGCTTGTTATACAATGTTCAGACCAGGCTGGCCTCGAACCTGCCTTTGCCATCACGTTTTTTTTACCACTGCTTCAGGAAAAAATAAAAGCAAATCTGTGTCAATTAATCATTCTACATTCATGTTTCTATGAAGTGCTCTTTATAGGGCTAAATGTGTGTTAATTTTTTATGAACAAAAAGACTTTCAGTGAGTCCTTTCTTATAAAAGCATATTCTAGAAGATCAGGCCTATTAAGATTTATCTACATGAAGGAAGTTAATTTCTAGGGCTCTACTAGTAGGTCATCAGTATGAGAAAAATATTCAGCTGCATTTTTTATGGTTATGGCTTTAAAAGTTATATATAAGAAAACTAATGAGACCGAAGATGTTCCTGGTACTACAAAGAGAAGAAAAATTCAGGCTAGCCTAAATAAAAACAGAAATTATTTCCAAGACCAAATTTATCCAGGAGAGAAAAAAGGAAACAGTTCAACTTCTTGGGTATCCACCCAGAAAATCCCTGCAATCAATATTCCAAGGTTATTAGGTGCTAAATAATCTACCATCATCAGCTGAGCTACACATGCAGACCTCTAGTACTAGAAGGCTCCACTTTTAAGTTTCTGGACTTTACAATTTAGATACTGACACACTTTTACCTTGATGGTATTCTGCAGATAATGAGTAGACCAAGATTGTAGGGCAGGTTAATTCAATGCAGAAATCACACAGATGCTTTTAAGTCAATGACAAAAAAAAAATAGCAGTTATCCCCCAAAATGGTTTTATCAATGTCTACATAGAGAGAAAATCAGCACAGAGATAATCAGTTAAACAGAAGCAACTCACCCCTGCTGTAAGCATTCATCTGAAAGAAGCCCAAACTGAAAAAGCAAGCCAACATTCTACTATCCAGGCTAAGAAGGCCAGGGAAGACAGTAGGTACCTGTACTGAACCCCCATGGTGGTCTGTGGCCAAGTGAGATGTCAGGTATGAGGTATTGGTCTGCTGGCTGGGCTGGATTTCCCACTCTCCTCTGAACTCTGATGATGTAGTCTGCTTAGGCATTAGGAAGCATGACAGCAAGATATGGAAGGAAAGTTAAAGCAACAGAAAGCAACAATAAAATCCAGTACATTAATGTTCCTGTGGGGTTTCAGTATGGAAGTTGACATTAACAACTGCTACAAAGCACTGAGAAATCAAACTGTGATGACATTTATTTCCACTAGTGAACCAGCACATCAGCTGAAAGAAAACCTGTACTGACCAAGAGTAGAGAGGGAGCCAACCAAAAGCTGGGAGTCACCTTTCACCTTCCACATTAATGTGATTTCAGCAGCCACTAAGCAGATCAAATTCTGAAAGTTAAAAGATATTGAGCAATCAGCCATAATTTCATCGATTTAATAACTAAGCAGATAAAAGTCTTCCCATGAGGAACCAAAACAGTGTCACTTCCTTAAATAGGTAGGTAGCTTACTACTCTCAAGTTTAATGTCCATGAGACTTGCTTTTTCTTCTTTCGACATCCCTCCTCCTCCTCCATTTTTTGAGACCGGGGTCTGTCTTATTCTGGTAACCCTGATTGGTATGAAATTCATAACAATTCTTCAAGTGTTGAAATTATAGGCATGAAACACCACATCTGATTAAAAAGAGATTTATTAAGATGAACAGTGGCTGGAATATGCTTTCATATCTAAATGAACGGGCAAAAGTAGTTTTAATTTTAAAAAATATTTTACTTATTAAAATGTTTGTAGATTTGTTTTATATGTATGAGTGCTTTGCCTACATGTATGTATGTGCACCATGTGCCTATGAAGATCGGTAGAAGGTGTTAGATATGCTGGAACTGGAGTTACAAATGGTTGTGAGTCACCATGTGGATCCTGAAAACTGAATCTAGGTCTTTTGGGAGAGCAGCCAGTGATGTTCACCACTGAAGCCACCTCTCTAGCTCCCAAAATATCTTTTTATAGGAGACTCACATGCTAGGAACAAGTAAGGACACAAAGACAAACATAAAGCCTCTGATTCCTTGAGCCAATAGTATTTAATTTGGAATTAGAAACAATTTACTAATTTACTTTCTTTTTAGAAAGCAAAAGGCAGGTATTTATTCAGCAAAAATATGTTCCCCTCAAAATTAAAACTCTTCATACTGTTTATATTTTTGCTGCCATTCAGGCTGTCCTCATGTCTTCTTTACCTGTTTGTTGTTTAAGGTCTCATAGTAGTCTGCCCTCACTTATGTGTGATTTTTTGTTTTGTAGCCTGTATTAGGTACCTTCTGCCCTTAGCCAGATGGCTGAGGAGGTACTGCCATCAGGTCTCACAGCTCACAACAGTCCTAAAGCTTTTAAAAAGCTTTAAATTGAGCAGTTTGAGAGGAAGTAGTGAGGGATTAGTAATTAAAGTTTTGATTGCTGCTAATATCAGTAACAGCAGGGGTTGGAATAGAGTATTGCTCCTCTACATGGACACTAGGTAAGGAACTTATCTCAGAAATGCTGGTGACTATAAATGTGTATTTTACAGCTTAAGGCTCCATACTGACTATTTCCCTCTAAGGATTTCATTGATAAGAACTGTGTAAATTCATTAGTAAGTGACCTAACAGACATTTCCTATAAAGCTACAATTTACTTGTCATTATTAACAGACTGTGAGGTCACATAGATAATGGCAGTACTGTAAAAGATTCTTGTCAGATTTGCTGTTATTTCCTTTGGGGGATGAAGAGGCTCAATAAGGAGGTAGCTGTAGTAACTTGCTTGCTATGTAATTTCTACAAGTGGGGTTTGTGTTTCATGCTAACAGCACCACAAGAGAGTTGAAACTATGATAAATATTCTGTCCCTGTGGAGTTTTGTAAGTTGCTTAGGTTGATCTTGAACTGGCATACCATCATCCCACCAGTGACCTGTGTGGCTGGGATCAGAGGATGCACTATTTTGGTGTTTCCCTTCCAATGATTTCTGTTGATAGATATTCACATGGTAAGTTTTCCAAAATATGACTGTGGTAAATAACAAAATTATACCATTTTATAAACCCAGTGACATTATCAGATGCCTAGACAATTGAATCAATGTTTTTCTAACATTAGAAGATATACAATTAATTTAATAAAGTTTAAATAGAGTATTCAACTTCTTAAGCTATTATGTAGAATTAGGTCTCATTATGTAACTCCAGGTTGGCCTCAAACTCATGATGCCCCTGCTTCAGGTGTGTGCCACAACAGTGTTCAGCTTCCCAAGATTTACATACTTAAAATATCTAAAGTGGATTGGAGAGATGGCTCAGCAGTTAGAGCACTTGCAGAGGACCTGAAATCAGCTTAAACACCCACATGGTAGCTGACAATTGTCTGTAACCCCATTGCCAGGGAATCTAATGCCCTATTTTGACCTCTGTCAGCACCAGGCACATGCAAAGCACAAAAACAAACATGCTGGGGAAAAAAGCAAGAGGAGAAAACACCCTAACAATAAACTCCAAACCATGAATTTGCTATAGCACCTTAACTCACAGGCTAACCATCTCAAATCAGTTAGAAAAGTTAAAGAAGGACTGGGTCTAAGCCTTGTATTTCTAAATGTGTTATACAGGCACAATGCCTGTGAGAGTATCAATATTCATCTCACTTTTATATCAATAAGAAGCTCATGCCAATAAAATCCTTACATTTGAAATCAAAGTAAATTTTGTACCATTTAAGAAATTATAACTTTATCTTGATAATAAGTATACAGATTTCTACCAATAGGTTATGGCTGTGAAATAAATCCTAGCTAATCCTCCATGTTCCAACAAAACCACTATTTTTTTCCTAGAAAGACAGCCCAATATTAACCACCTCAGTCCCCAAGCCCAGGAAATAGGGGCGCTGACACTTCATTAACTTCTTCAAGCTGACTATGGGCATTGAGATATTAGAAGAGGGGTGGGGGGAAGAGTAAATTGATAAGCCTCTGACACTGTGTCTTCACTGCATCTAGATGGAATTCCAGGACATCAGATGTTTGAGCCAGTCTGCTCAGCTTGCTTGATGTGTAGATACACTGAGGCTGTGTATTCTGCAATATACAATTCTCAAAACAAATTTTAGTATCAAGATAATAGCTGAGAGAAATTAACAGACAACAGTCCAGATTACCTTACATGGATAGTTGGTTTTCAAAATGTCAGAAGTCCACAGAATTGATGGTACAAACATTTCTGTATTAATGTTAATTTTGATTAGAGACCTGTCTGCTCCTGACAGCTTCCTGTATTGTATTCTAAGAAGAAATTGAGCATCTTTGGAGTTACTCCAGTTGTGGTGAGACAGCCACTAGGCAAGAATTGCCTCTTTCCATCTACAGACAAATTACTGTCCAGAAAAGGACACACTTGCAGAATAGTTGACTGATTATATCTGCCTAGACAGAGTAATCAGCCCTTAATAATTCTGCATCACTAAGGTCTGTCAGATGATCCTGGGCCAGAAGGCTGAAGATCATATGCTCTAACGTCTCTAGTATAGGGACTGTCCAGGTGTTCAGCAGTATCTATACATTGGGTAAGTTTTAGAAGCTATGCTTTGTGCTTCTCTTAATTTTAGTTAACTCAGTCATTTTGGATTTCTGACAGGGTTGAAAACGTATAGTCTCATAGCCAATCCTGGCTATTTACTTTGAGAGAAAAGATTTGAGTGGATGGTTTTCAGCTGGCATTCATTCTAAAGCCAAGAAAAAAGCCAGGTTCAAAACTAAGTCTTTTAGTTAGGAGAGATGACAGAGGTCCTGGTTTGTCAACAAAATGATGGACTGGGTATTAGGACTATCCTGTACCTCACTGGTACAAATTGGCATAATTATGCTCTAATTGTATTTTGAGAGAAAAGTTTTATTTTAACAGGAAGGGTGATATATAGGAGGAGCTAAGGTAGGAGGAGTACTGAGAGGAAGAGAAGGAGTAAGGAGAGGAGGAGAAGAGGGAGAGGAGAAGCTAGGTAATGAGAGAGAGACAGAGAGACAGAGAGACAGAGAGAGAGAGAGAGAGAGAGAGAGAGAGAGAGAGAGAGGGGGGGGGGGGGACATGGAGGCAGATGTTCACGTGTCTCCACCAGTCAAAGATAGTTTATATATCTAGGTTGGGTATTAGGTTACACTTCTGATTGAGCATTACCTAACTTATAAAGCCTTTGATTAACATTTTAAAAATTGTATAAAAGCGAAAAGGAAAAGGGGTCATGGGATAGGGATTTTCTAGGGAGGAGAAGTGGGGAAAGGGGATGGCATCTGAAATGTAAATAAAATATCCAAAAAAAGCAAGAGGAGGAGGAGCTAACAAAGACCTGCCCCTATTTGAGGATCTATAGACAGTTGCTAGTTGCTGGGAGAGGAACACTTTTTTTCAGCCCTATAGTCATTGGTAAATTGCCCATTCCTCAATAAGCAACCCCAAAGACACAAGAAGATAAGGCAGTTGGAGAGATGGCTCAGCAGTTAGAGCACTTGCTGCCCCTCCAGAGTGTTCAATACTCACATTGGACAACTCACAATTGCCTGTCACTTCAATTCAAGGGGAACTAATGCCCTTGTCTCCTGCATCTGCACATACATGATGTGTGTGTGTTGTATATGTGTGCATATACATATTTTATATATTATTCAAGCTCACGCACTCATACATACATGCATACATACATACATACATACATACATAAGTAAAGTAAGTAAATCTTTGAAAGAGCAGTATGAAAGTAGAAGAGAAACTAGTTGAGAAGAGGAAAGGATCAGTGGGAGAAGGGAGAGAGAGTGATGAATGATAAATACGAACAAAACACATTATATTAACACATAAAAAGTCACAATGAAACCAATCATCATGCATAACTAATACATGACAATAAAACATTTAAAAAGTTCATTTACTGGCCAGTTGGCATTCTTTAGGGTTTTATGATATATACACAAATCATTACTTCTCCCATAAATGCTGGTTTTGTTCTGCTTGTTTTGTTAGGTGTGTGCATGTGTAAACATTCATATACACATATACATGTGGACAAAGGTCAACCTTGGTGTTTTTCCCCAGTGGCCATCCACTTTATTTATTTATTTACTTATTTGAGAAGCTCTCTCAGTAGCCTCTCACCCTTTCTCTTTCTTTCTTCCTTCCTTCCTTTCTTTTTCTTTTTCTTTCTTTTCTTTTCTGTATTTATTAATGGGAGAAGGTCTCTCAGTGGCCTGAAACTCATCATGTAGGACAGGCTGGTTGTTTAGTGAGCCCCAAGGAACTGCTTGCCTTAGTCTCCACACTTCTGTGATTACAGGATATAAGATTCCAGGAACTGGAGTTACAGACTGTTGTGAGCACATCTTATGGATTAAAAAGAAAACAAAACTGTCTCTAAAATGAAGGTTCATAGCACAAAATCCCTACATGAAAACACTGGTGAGGTCTCCCACTGGCAATTTAACAGCTCACTTTAAAGTCTAGAACAGAAAGAAGGGAGTGGGCAATGAAGAACAGAAGTAGACATCAAGATATTATCAAATCAGGAGCCGAAATCCATAAAATTGAAAGAGAAGAACACAAAAAAGTAATGAAACGCAGAGTTGGTCCTTTGAGCCTTTAATTAGACAAAATGGAAACACTTATTAAAAGATAGAGAATATCCAAATTAATGAAATCTAAAATGATAATGGTGACAAAATAAGAGACAATGAAGAAATCCAGAGAATGGTAAAGACATAGTTTTAAAATGCCTGTATTCCACCAAATTGGAAATTCTAAAAGAAATGGATAATCTCAATAGTTTCCACTTACCAAAGTTAAATCAAACTAAGGTAAAAAACTTAAAGAGACCTAAACTCCCAGAAATAAGAAGTCATTGCACATCTGCCAACAAACACTTCCCAGGTCCATGAGTTTCAAGGTAGAATCCTACCAGACATCCAAAGAGGCGTTCACAAAAATACTCCTCAAAGTATTCAACAATAAAGAAGAAACCTTAGCTGATTTTATTTTGTGAACCCATGGTTACCCAAATAGCCAATCAATATAAAGACTCAGTGAGAGAGAGAGAGAGAGAGAGAGAGAGAGAGAGAGAGAGAGAGAGAGAGAGAATGAGAGAATTACAGACTGTTGGGGGCTGACTTTTAGCAGAAAGCGGCTATCAGCTTTGCAGCCATCTTGAGCCATAACCCTGACATGAGACTTGGATTACAATAGCCTACAACAGATGAGCACACTCTGATAATCTTGGTTTAGGTACCTTGGGTGTGTGAGATTAAAGGTGTGTGATATTAAAGGTGTGTAACTTAAGAGTATGACTTAGAAATGTAGAGATCAGATTTAGAGACAAGACCTAAAGGCATGATTAAACGTGTGACCAAAAGGCATGGCTTAGAAGTGAGACATATAAAAGGCAGAGACAGAACAGAACAGAACAGAACAGAGAATCAGACACAGCAGAGAGAAGACAGAGAAGCAGGCACTTGGAAGACAACTTGGAAGAAGTAACTTGGAACTTGGAGGCACTAGGGACTAGGAACTAAAAACTAGGAACTTAGGACTTGAGACACTTAGAGGAAGAGAGATTGAAGAATAAACAGGATTGAAACACACTGTCTGGTCTCTCCGTCCCCACTCTCTATCTTGCTGAAACCCGACCCGTGGACCAGAGTGGCAGCTTGGGCCAGGATAGAGTGGCCGCCCCAAACACGGGGCAGCCCGGGCCTCAACATTTTGCTCAGGCCTCGACATTTTTTGGCCACCCGAACATGGGGCTAGTGCGGTTCTCAACAACATACCAATTTCCCTTAAAACCACGATGCAAAAATACTTAATAAAATAAATAAAATAGAATACATGTCAAAAGATCATCCTCCATGATCAATGAGGTGGGCTTCATTAAAGAGATCCAGGAATGGCTTAACATACTGTGCTTAACATGTAAGAAAATAAAACAACTCATCATCTCATTAGATGATGAATAATTCTCTGTCAATATTTAATTACACTTCATGATAAAGTTGTTGGAGTGATTAAGGATACAAGGGACAAACCTAAACATAATAATGTCACTTTACTGCAAACCTATAGCCAACATTAAATTAAATGAAGAGAAATTCTAATTGATTCCACTAACTCACAAACAAGACAAGTTGATCCATTCTCTTTGCATCTATTTAAAATACCATCTAAAAGTTTAGCAAGAGCAATGAAACTGAAGATGAAGGTAATATAGATTAGAGAGGAGGAAGTAAAGGTATCATTATTTGCAGATGATATGAGAGTATGCATAAGTGGGCCAACACTTTCCAAAGGCAATTCCCAGAGCTTATAAACCCTTTCAGCAAAGTTGTTGGATACATGATTAACTAAAAAAGAAAAAGAAAAACCAGTGGCCTTTGTACAAATGAGTTTGCAAGTGTAAACAAAATACAGAGACATCGTGAAGTTTGAAATGATTGTTGACGCTTGTCACACTTTTTTCCCTCATAATAAATAACCTTGAGTAACTCAGTGTCAGTCTGTTGGGTAAGATCTTACCAAATTCTTTGTAGTCACAGAGTACTTTTGACATTATTGAAGGTGCTTAAAGACTACTGTAATATACAAAGTCTTTAATAGATTGATTACTTACTAAAGAGTTTAGTCTTCTATAAAGATACCAGAAAGTACAAAACTTTAACACATTGACTACATTTATGGGATTTCTCAGATTATGACTTTTTGTCACCATTTCTAGGACTACTGCCACATGCAAAGGCTTTACCATGTTGCTTATTCATGGCATTTCTCTCCAGGATGTATTCTTTTATGTTCATCGATAACTGTGTTGTGAAAAGGTTTTATCTCATTGATTACATTTGTAAGATATGTCTTCAATGTGTTCTGCTATGTATTCAAAGATGACTGTGATATCTAAATGCTGGGAAGAAGCAAAAGAAACTTGCCCTAAGGACTGCCTTTTTGTTATTAACCTCCACTTAATCATAAACTGAAACTAAGTTCAAGTCCCGGTCATAGGGGACCTGTGCACTTAACAATATCTGACCAGCTTTCATCATTCATGTTTTGTTGCCTAAAACATAACAACTGTTCCTAACCATGATTTCTGTTATTCATGTTTTATTCCTCAAAATATAATACATGTTCCTAACCACAAAAGAACAAATGGCTGTGATAGTGTAGACCACACTACCTACATTCTGTATGATTTGACATAGAGTAACAACAGAAAAAAATGTGATTTGGAGAAAAATGTAACTGTAACTTGGCACAGGAATTGAGGTTTTGACTTTTGAAACTATGTGACTTTCTGGCTCGGGGGTTTGGGTGAGGCCGGGGTATTGCAGCTGAGATTCTGAGTATAATATTGTGGCCCTGATTTATCAGTAGTGACTAGATTGCAATAAATTCTTATCATTTGCCTCGTCTGTGTTTGAGTTGTGTTAGATCTCAGTGGACCCCATAACATAAAGGTTTTAGCACAGTATGTAACCACTGTCCAGTATGAATAGTTTCATAGTGATGAAGACTATGGAGGTGTGCAAAGGCTTCATTATACTAAACACGTTCATAAGGTTTTTCTCTAGCACATATTCTGTCACAATAATGAAGACTATAGAATTGTACAAATGCTTGACCATATTAAATACACTCATAGGGTTTCTGTCTTAGCGTTTCCATTGCTATGAAGAGAAATCATGAACAAGGCAACTCCTATAAAAGCAACAGTGTAATTGAGACTGGCTTACAGTTTCAGAGATTTAGTCCTTTTTCATCATAGCAGGAACCATGGCAAGCATGCAAGAAAACATGATGCTGGTGAAGAAGCAGAGAGTTCTGCTTCTTGATCAAAAGGCAGCCCAGAAGAGACTGTCTGCCAGAGAGCTAGTAGGAGGGTCCATTCTGCACTGGGTGGAACTTCAAAGCCCACCCCCATAGTGATGCACTTCCTCCAACAAGGCCACATCTCATAATAACTTCCTCCCAATCCCTGAGCCAAGCATATTTATACTAATACATTCCACTGCCTAGCCCCCATATGATTGTGCATACATATGAGTATATGGGGACCATATTTAAAAATAGCACACTTCAAAACATGTGAGGTTCAAATTAAAAAGTTCCATCATTTATAGCATTCTCAAAATGTTAAAAGTCTAAAGCTCTGTGGGTCCCTTGTGCTGGAGGGTTTCCCACGATGATCTCCTGACTGGGGACAGGGACAAGTTGAGAGCAGGAAGTGCTCACTACTGTCTCTGTGCTGCCTCCGGCCTGCATCGCCACTGTCTGTAGGTCTCCGGCCTGGCCTGATGTGGGAGGTCGAGGCCAAAGGACACAGAGTGCAAGCAGGAAGGGAGATTGCCTGCCCCCGCTGCTGCCTCTGCCCGCTCACTCCTGCTGTCACTGATAGGTCTCTCCCAGGTGCTGCACCTGTGTCTCCACACTGAGCTGGTCCAGGCCTGGGCTGGGCCAATAAGGAGCTGGCTATCTGGCAAGGAGGCAACTTAGTGTCTCAGGCAGGTTCAAGGAGAGCAGAGTTCTCCCCAAGTGTTACAGCCCTTGTGTCAAAAACTCTTGGACACCAGGATGATTTTTGAGTGCCCACTTTACTTCCCCTAGAGCCCTTATATACAGTTTTGGGGTGGGTTAGGGTCTGGCATCAGATAATGCCTATTGGCTCAGTCTGAGAGCTTGAAAATACCTCATCTGCATGTGGGAGAGCCTGAGGCACTGGTCCTCATGACTGACGGTCAGCAACCTCTCTGTGGGAGGTGTTGTTGCAGGGATAAAGCTAAGTGAAAAGAACCAGGGCTTGGGAGCAGAGGGAATTCCTACCATTCAATAATGGTCCTAGTTCCAAGCTTGGTCTCAACCAAGCACTCAGCTGCTTCTCACAGTCCATCACCCTACAAAGTTCAAAGTCTCTTTTGAGATTCATCCAATCATGTAACTATAATTCCTTATACTTTCCAAAACAAATAGCACATCATATATGTTCAAATTTACAGTACTTACTTCCCCATTCCTAATCACCATTGTGAGAACATACTGAGCCAAAAGAAGACCAAAATCCAACAAGGCAATCTCCAAATTCTGCATCTCCATGTCTGATGTCAAAGGGTTCTTCAGATTGCCAACTCCTTCCTGCTTTGCTCACTGCAGGACAATTCTTTCTCTTTGGCTGATTTTATTTCCTGAAAGTAGTTTTCCTGAGAAGGTATCCCATAGCTTGGGAACCTAAAAATCTTGGGGTTTCAAAGTAACTTCAAAATTATACCTTCTTGTTCCAGTATCTGGGATCCAGAGATGATCTTCTGCACTCCTCAAGAGAAAGAAGCAGGGTCTTGTCTCCAGCTCTTCCCTTTACAGTACACTAGGATCTGCTTGATACTGCTCAACTGCTGCTGCTGTTCTTTCTGCTCATCCCATGGGACTGACATATTCAATATACTGGGTTCTTCTCTGACAAAGTCTTCACTGTGTTCCTCTCATGCTCACTTCATTGTGCCAAGCCTTAGCTGCACTGCATGAAACATTCATGCCTAAAAACCAGTGCCACCAGGGTGAGTCTTACACAGTACTGAGTCAAGCTGCACCAAGAGGGACAACCTTGGCTATCTCTGAAATAAAACTTCTTTCTCCTCTCAGAAAACACTTACCAGAAGATGTCACCTCAGTGGTGCTGATTTCTTCTTCATCCCCAGTAATTTTTTTAACTACAACTAACCAGCATCAGTTATCTCAATTGTCCTTTCTATTCTTGCCTCTAAAGCCAGAGCCACATGCACAAAGCTGCTGAGTTCCTCTGCTTGCTGGGGCTGGAATATGGCCCCATTTATTACAACATCACCAGCTTTATATTTTTCAACAACTTCACTGCCTAAGCTTGGCTGTCCTTGAACTTGCTCTGTAGGTTAACCTTGAACTCAGATCTACATGGCTTTGTCTCCTGCATGCTGGGTAATACATGTGTTACAGTTTGCCTGTACCTAAGCTTTTCTTTACCTAAAACATGTTCTGTCCCAGGAAGACTTGAATCAGAAATCTGCTTGACGCTCATCTCCTGGGATTTAAGGCATGTACCTCCATGCCTGTACTGAAGTATTTTATTTTAGATCTTAAAATGAAAGCCCAGAATATTAATCACAGTTCATCGGTAGTCAATTTCACACATACTGGTGACCCTTGCATCCACATGAAAACAATTACCAGATGATAATAAAGCTTAACATGTTACAGTTCTCCTTTGCACAACTGCAAATCCATAAGTTTAGGTGGATGGAATCTTGCCCTAAAGTCACCATTCCTTTAATACCATTTAATATAATTAATCACAGAATCTTGCTCTATTCAACTTCCTGGTGAGGCTTTTCTCTTCTGACCTAACATTTTATATTTTTTTCTTTCTAAGATTACTATGTGTGGGGAAGAAATCTCACGGGAGGTTGGAAGAGGGAGTCAGGCGGCCGGGTCCCAGGGCAGCACCTCAGGCTGGCGGTGGGTGGCTCAAGTTTCCAAAGGATGGGAACCTGGCGGTGGCAGATCAGGCACATCAGGTGACACGTGGAGTCCGGTTTTCCAAAGCTTTTATTGTTCATGGGGTGGTAAATGGATGTAGGTGGTAAGCGCTTCCCCCGCCAAAAGCCAGGGGAGACCAATTTTATAGGGAGGGTGGAAAGGGGTGGGAATAACTTAATTAGCTACGCCCCTGGCCTTTTGATAATTCATTAATATTTAAATCTCTGGAGGTGGAGACTTGTTAATCAAGCCCTCTACCTGTGTCCTATGTGACTGAAGGTGGCAGGTTAAATGAAGTTACCTCGTCCAAGGCCCAACAACTATGCTTGCTCAAAACAATCATCATGAGACTAAACATAGGTCAAAGGCTTTACTTGCTTTACTAAGAATTCCTTTGTCAATGTAATGAAGATCAACCTCTTTACCTTATCTTCAAGGATACTCTACAGACAAGGGCAAAAGACAGAAACATTCTTCAGCAAAACATCATAAAAACTATATACAAAGTTCAAATCACCCTCAGTACATATGTGTTTGATATTTCTACTAGGGCAGTGCATTAAGTTCCATGTTCAAATCCAAATCTAAAACTCCACATTGTTCCATGAAACAAAACAAACAAAACAAAAAAACATGGTCAGGCCTTTTATAGCAATGCTTAAGTCTGGAGTACAAACTTGTGTCTTAGAATCTCCATTGCTAAGAAAAGACACTGTAACCAAGGCATCTGTGTTAAAGGCAAATATTTAATTGGGCCTGGCTTACAGTCTCAAATGTTTAGTCCATTACCATCATGGCAGGAAGAATGTCAACATGCTGGCAGCTATGATGCTGGAAAAGGAGCTGAGAGTTCTGCATCTTCATGAGAAGGCATTCAGGAAGAGACTGTCTTCCATCCAAGTGGTAGGAGGGTCTGTTTTGTACTGGCCTGAGCTCCAAAACCACCACCATGGTAATTCAATTTCTTCAAAAAGGTAACATCTACTCCCACAAGACACATCTCTTAATATTGCCACTTTTTAGGGTCAAGAATATTTAAATCACCAATTTATTTGTACTATAAAGTCTTTCATGCTTTTTAAAAATGATTAGGATAGCCGGGCAGTGTTGGTGCACGCCTTTAATCCCAGCACTTGGGAGGCAGAGGCAGGCAGATTTCTGAGTTTGAGGCCAGCCTGGTCTTCAAAGTGATTTCCAGGACAGGCAGGGCTACACAGAGAAACCCTGCTTCAAAACAAAACAAAACAAATGATTATGATATGCAGAGGCTTTAACATGTCGATTACTTTCAGATGGTTTCTCTCTCATATGTGTTCATTTCTGTATTCAGAAACCACTGTGGCATGTAAACAATTTCCCAACTTTAGTACAATCAAAAGTTTCTACTCAGTTTGTGTTCTTTGGAGACCACAGAGATATGCACAGGCTTTACCACATTCATTACGTTTGTAAGGTTTCCCTAAAGCGTGTGTTTCTTTAAGTGTTTGGAGAGTACAGTGACATGTAAAGGCTTTACCACATTTATTAAAATCATAAGGTTTCACTCCTGCACATTTCTTTTGTGTATTCAGAGATGACTGTGTCCTGGAAAGGCTTTACCTCATTCATGACATTCAGTTTCTCTCCAGTACGTGCTCTATTATAATATTGGAGACCACTGTGATGTGTAAAGTCTTTACCACATTGATAAGGTTTCTCTCCAGTATGTGTGCTTTTATGATATTGGAGACTACTGTGACATGAAAAGGCTTTATCACATTGGTTACAGTGATAAGGTTTCTCTCCGGTATGTGTTCTATTATGATACTGAAGACCACTCTGATGTGGAAAGGCTTTACCACATTGATTACATTGATAAGGTTTTTCTCCAGTATGTGTTCTTTTATGATATTGGAGACTACCATGATATGAAAAGGCTTTACCACATTGATTACATTCATAAGGTTTCTCTCTAGTATGTGTTCTTTTATGTAATTGGAGACGACGTTGACATGAAAAGGCTTTATCACATTGACTACATTCATAAGGTTTCTCTCCAGTATGTGTCATTTTATGATATTGGAGACTACTGTGACATGAAAAAGCTTTACCACATTGATGACATTGATAAGGTTTCTCTCCAGTATGTGTCCTTTTATGATATTGGAGACTACCATGACATGAAAAAGCTTTACCACATTGATTACATTGATAAGGTTTCTCTCCAGTATGTGTCCTTTTATGTCTTTGGAGAGTACTCTGATGTGAAAAGGCTTTACCACATTGATTACATTGATAAGGTTTTTCTCCAGTATGTGTCCTTTTATGATATTGGAGATAACTGTGACATGAAAAGGCTTTACCACATTGATTACATTCATAAGGTTTCTCTCTAGTATGTGTTTTTTTATGATATTGGAGACTACCATGACTTGAAAAGGCTTTACCACATTGATTACATTGATAAGGTTTCTCTCCAGTATGTGTCCTTTTATGTCTTTGGAGAGTATTCTGATGTGAAAAGGCTTTACCACATTGATTACATTCATAAGGTTTTTCTCCAGTATGTGTCCTTTTATGATCTTGGAGACTACTGTGACCTGAAAAGGCTTTACCACATTGATTACATTCATAAGGTTTCTCTCCAGTATGTGTCCTTTTATGTCTTTTGAGATGACTGCGATGTGAAAAGGCTTTACCACATAGATTACATTCATATGGTCTTTCTCCACTATGTGTCCTTTTATGGATTTTGAGATGAGACTGTTGTGAAAAGGCTTTACCACATTGATTACATTCATAAGGTTTTTCTCCAGTATGTGTCCTTTTATGACATTGGAGACTACGTTGACATGAAAAGGCTTTACCACATTGGTTACATTCATAAGGTTTCTCTCCAGTATGTGTCCTTTTATGACATTGGAGACTACGGTGACATGAAAAGGCTTTACCACATTGATTACATTCATAAGGTTTCTCTCCAGTATGTGTCCTTTTATGATATCGGAGACCACTGTGACCTGAAAAGGCTTTACCACATTGATTACATTCATAAGGTTTCTCTCCAGTATGTGTTCTTTTATGATATTGGAGACTACGTTGACATGAAAAAGCTTTACCACATTGGTTACATTCATGTGGTTTCTCTCCAGTATGACTTCTTTCATGCCTGCAACAATAATGGGCACATGTAAAAGCTTTACCACATTCATTATCCTGATTAATCATTTTATCAATATGAATAAATTTTGCAGTTGGTCTAATAATAAAGAACACTCAGATTGTAAAGTTTTATCCCTTTGATGTTCATGGTTGTACTCACTGAGTATGGGTTACTTTACCTCTTTGAAAATACCTGTGATGGTAAGATCATTTGTCTCACATTTTTAACATACTTTTTCTATATGAGATTTCTATATGATGTATTTCACATGTCTCATGATATCAAGGTATTAAAACCCTGATTGCTTTCTTAGTTTTTCCTGTAGTGTGCATCACACCACAGCCGGGACAAACAGAAGAACTTCCAAAATTCTAGTACCCACAGAGATTTTCTGCAGTGTGACTAGGGGATGTCCCCAGTACTGTCAGAAAACCAATTAATTGCAAATACCTATCATATTCAAAAAGTCTACCAAAGGCAGAATACTACATATCCTCTCATTTTTCTGGAGTAGAAAGAGGTACATTGCTTCTTTCAACAGTCCTATGCTCACAAGGTTTTATTCATTCTGACAATTGATATACCCATTAAAAGAAGAAGGACGAGTGAAAAGTTTCCATACTGAATTTACACCATTTGACAATTTGTTCTTTGTAGACATGTGGTATATAGATTAAGGTTTCTCAATGACTTTCTTCACTCTCATTAACTGACCACTCAATAAACTTAGAAATGTCACTACAATAATGAGTATCACCAAATTTACCATGGACTATTTGCTTATTAGATGGCTTTGGATACATATTTATCACTATTCAATGTGCAACATCTAAATATTATGAGACTATTCAGATTGGTAGTTCCACAGCAAAGCTCTAATGGAGCTACAAAATCATTAAAGGTATCTCTTAAGGCATTGTTTCCATGTCTTCTTCCTTACAGGAATGCCTTACAAACATAAATCAGATAACTGACATTGAGGAACATGGCTTTCTGAGAATATTATAATCATAGCTATACTTAAAGGACTGGTTTTTTTGTTTGTTTGTTTGTTTGTTTGTTTTTTTTAACACACTTGCTTTTCTTTAGAGCTTCCAGAACACATTAAAATTTCCTCACAGGCATATTTGTATTAGCTTGCACATGAAAACTACCTTTCATGCCTTCTAGGACTTTGATGTTGTTCTTCAATATGATCATCTTCCCAACTGTAACCTAAAACACAGTACCAGAAAATGAATGATATAGTATTAGAAATTAGGTAAAATTCAAGTTACTGTAAATTTTGACAGCACTGAACCTGATTTCTTCAGCTCAAACTTCCTTTTTCTCAATTGAAATAACAGAGGATCATCAATAACCAAGAATCACTAGTTCCATTATTTTGAAAAGCAAAAAAAATTCACAGTCTTACCTATATCAGTGAGGTTCCGGTAGGTCTCCAGCATCACATCTTTATAGAGTTTCTTCTGGAAATGATCCAGCAAATTCCACTCTTCTGCAGTGAAGTTCACATGCACATCATCATAAGTCACTGCATCCTAAAATATTCCATACATGTGTACAACAGAAAGCATGATTGTGACATGACTGTAAATAAATGGATACTTTCAAGACAATGTAATAATGTAATTCTGGTGCTTCCTCTACTTATTTCAGAAAACAGAAGTTATAATCTAATAATTCTGTCATTTTTAGAAGGAAATTGAATTATAAGTTTTATCTGTGTTGCTTCTGATCCCTGTGAATAGGATATAGCCTTGCAACACAAATGGCAACTGAGAGGAATATACAGGGGAAACTGATCAACTGTACTCAGCAAACATCTGAAAAGTTGTATAAACAATTACTAACTACAAAAATGATGAGCAAGCTGTGTGTATTTGTTCATGTCTTTAATAACAGAGGTACAGGCAGGTGTATGTCATTGAACTGGATGCTGGCATGGTCTATGTGATGTGTTGCAGGATAGCAAAAGTTACATACTAAGACCCTCACTCCCCTGTAAAAATCAACCAAGGAAACAAAAGTGATAGAGAGAATTCAGGGTTCTTTACTGAAGTTCCTACAAAGAAATATATGTTCACTGCAGTTCTGTATCCATCTTACAAAAACATGAAGTGAACCAGTTTAAACATCAACATTAATAAATTTTACTAGAAGAGAATGCATATTTAAACAGTTAAAATGGACAGATGAAAATATTAGTAATATATATGTTGATCAGGAATAAGGAACATAGAGCAGGAAAGAGAGCTCAGGATTGGAAAGCTCTTGCTGGTCTTCCACATAATGGTAGTCAATTTCTAGTATTTACATGGGGATCAACAACTACCCATTTCTTCAAGATCAAGAGGACTGAGGACATCTTCTGACAACAGTAAAGATGAGGCACACATGATATTCATCCACACAGGCATAATACTCTTATTTATTCAAAAATTTTAAAACAAACACAAGAATAAGGCAGAAACACATACACCTGGAATCCAATGAGTTTGAAGCCTTAGGCAGTATTGTTATCATGAACATGTTCTGTTGGGAGCTGACTTTTACAAGAAAGTGGCTATCAGCTTTGTAGCCATCTTGAGGCATATACCCTGATAAGAGATGTGATTACAATAGCCTACAACAGCTGAGCACACTCTGATAACATCTTGCTTTAGATACCCAGGACTTTCCTTGGGTGTGTGAGATTAATGGTGTATGAGATTAAAGGTGTGTGAGATTAAAGGTGTGTAACTTAAGAGTGTGACTTAGAGATCCGATTTAGAGACAAGACCTAAGGGCATGATTAAAGGCATGACCTGAAGTCGTGGCTTAGAAGTGAGACATATAAAAGGCTAGAGGCAGACAGAGAAAGCAACAGATTACTTGACATTAGGTAGAAGACACTTGGCTCTTGAGAAAACAATTTGGAGTAACAGAGATTCAGACACTAGGAGTAGGAGTAGACATTAGACACTCGGAAGAGAACAACAGGAGTACAACTAGGAACTAGGAACTCAAGACTTAAGACTTGGACTAGGAAGAGAGACTGAAGAGTAGGTGGGATTGAATCACACTCTGTCTGGTCTCCATTCTTCCATTCTTCTGTCCTCACTCTCTCTCTTGCTGAACCCTGACCCGCAGACGGGAGCAGCAGCTTGGGCCAGGAAACAGTGGCAACCAAGCGCTGAGTGAAGAGGGCCACAACATTTTAGGCCACCCAAAGTAGGCCAGCCTAGGCCCCAACAATGTTCCATTTGGAGAAATATAAAATAATATAATATATAATTTTGCCAAATTTTAAAATTAAAGATGTGGATGAAGAGGTACACAGAAGCATGTGCTTATTTTACTTATTTTACAAAAACATGTCAGGTGGCTTCTGTGGTTTCTATATCTACAATCAGGACAGGAAGTGCTTCAAAGAGAAATTTTGTCTTGAAAACAATAATCAAAAGATATAAAGTTAAAAATATAAAACCACCAGGCTTGCAAAATAGCTTAGTATTGAATACCAAATGTTTATACTGTATCTTACGTGATTTAGGGGCTGAGACCAAATGGGGAATGTATGGGAGCATGAGAAGAAAGCTGAAGGATCAGTTTCAAACACAACACAGTAGTCACACAGAACAAAATATGTCCTGTCTAAAAAGAAATACAGGGGTAAAGCTGGAGCAGAGAGTGAAGGAATGGCCAATGGAAATTTGCCCAACTAGAGACCCTCCTTATGAAAAAGCACTAATCCATGACATTAATTAGGGGTAGTCTGTTATGATCTCACATAGGAGCCTTGCATAATTGTCCATTAAGAGGCTCTACCCTGCAGCTGACTTGAAACAGATGCAGAGAACTACAGTCAAACATTGATTGGGCCTTGGGGACTGTTATGGAAGAGTTGGAGGAAGGATTGATGGCCCTGAAGAGGATAGGAACTTCACAGGAAGACCAACAGACTCAACTAACCTGGACCCTTGGGGGCACTCACAGACTGATCCACAAACAAAATAACACACACAGTCTAGACTAAGGTCCCTAAAACATATGTAGCAGATGTGTAGATCAGTCTTCATGATGGTCCTCCAACAAATGTAGCAGGGGCTGTCCCTAAAGCTGCTCTCTATCTTTGGAATCTGATCCCTGAACTAGGCTACCATGTCTGGATTTAATGGAAAGGATGAACTTAACCCAGCAGAGACTTGATGCACCACGGTGTGGAGATGCCAGGGGCCCACACATTCTCAAAAGAGTAACAGAGGATATTGGAGAGAGGGATTCCGTGGAGGCAGGGGAGCTAGAGTAGGGACTTCACCAAGTTCATAGCCATTTTATTTATAACAGCTTGAAACTGGAAGAATCCCAGATGTCACTCAGCCAAAATATGGATATAGAAAATGTGGTTCATTTACAAAAGGAAAAACTATTCAGCTATAAAATATGAGGACATCATGAATTTTGTAGGCAAATGGATACAGCTAGAAACTATTATCCCGAGTGAGGTAACCCAGACCTAAAAGCACATGCATGTATGTACTCACTTACAAGTGAATAATAATCATAAAATAAAGGAAACCCACACTACACTTCAAAGACCCATAGAAGCTGTATAAGAAGGAAGGCCCAAATGAGCATGGTTGAATTTCACTCAGAAGGGGGAATAAAACAGTCATAGAAGGCAGATGGAAGAGAGAGAACTGGATAGGAGAGCAAATAAGAAAGGGGAATCAGGGAGAACCAGCAACAGGTGTGGAGAGAGAAAAGCGAGGGCCAGAGGGGAAAAATGAATCAAAATCTGCAGCTGGCTGTGGGGAGGAGTTACATTTAGGATGTGGCAGAGACCATGAATTGGAGGGAGACAAGGAATCTATGAGGTTGATCTTAGCTGAGATTCATAGCAGTTAGATATGGACACTGAAGAGGCAACATCTGCAGTCAGGCAGGACCCCCAGTGGAGAGTTAAAGACACCAACCAATCCAAAAACCTTTCTACCCAAAATTTGTTCCTGTCCACAAGAATGCAATCTACAACATAGATTCTGTCCAGCAGCAAAATAAGCCTCTGATACCATGTTGTTGTTCTAACTTGCTACTCTGCTGCTGTGATTGAATCCTCTAAGTAAAAGCATCTCAGGTAATAAATGGTTGTTGTACATGGTTCTGTCAGATCAGTCCATCATTTTGGGAGCCAAGATTAGAAACTGAAGGCAAAAAGCATGGATAAACACTGTCTCCTGGCTTCCTCACTTGCTTGGTCACTGTCTCAAGCTCAGCTGGCTCTCTCATCCAACTCAGGGCCACTTGCTTACGGATATTGCATCCCTCAGTAGAAGAGTCTTCCTAATCAATCATCAACACTATATCTCACAAACATAGCAACCAGCCATTCTGATGAGGGCAAACCCTCAATTGAGGCTCCTTCAGATGACCGTAGCTCTAAAATGTTGAGAACTGAAAACAACTGACAGAGACACAATAATAAATGAGGAAGTTGTAAAAACCCCAAACCAATGAGCTAATCATGTCAATACAGGAGCTCCTGCCACCCCATGAGGGACTTGGAGTTGTGGCTGAGCCAGAACAAAATAGAGGGCACTTGGCTCAGAGCAGGGAAGGATACACTGGAATGGGGAGCTGAGAGGCTGTGCTGACCTGGGTGAGGCAACTTTAACCCTGGGTTCTCAAGCCAGTGCTACCAAAGAGGAGACTAAAACAGCTGGAGGGTGGACAGAAAAGCAGATTGTCTCACAGACCTGGAAATGACCACCAACAAAGGACAGGATCTCTGACCCAAGGAGAATATGCTAAATTTGTTAGAATCGATGAAGAATGATCTTCCATCTCATGACAGCTCCAAGTTCAAAACTATAGAGTCACATATGAACTGGGCAGAGGGTAGTTCAGGAGGTGGAAAATGAGGTCTTTGTTTTTCTACCCTGTAAATCAAGGTAGGCAGAGCCTGAGTTTGCCCTGGATGCTGTCTGGAAGAGCTCTCTGTCATGGACTAGTCAATGGGTCTAAGTCCTGTTGTTAAGAAGGATTTAACCCAAGGTGTGGGGCTAGTAACTAAATTGATTAGGATGAAATCTGTCTCATTTCCTCAGTGAGAGAATAACAAAGTTCCACGCACAAAATAGCCAGCCACAAGGGGGCAGTAAAGGCTACCCAGCAGATTCCTCCACTTGGACAGAGGAGAAAATGAAGACAGGATGGCAGCAGCTGTGAGCTCTGTCAGGGTTCCAAGTCTGCTCTAACCTTCCCAGAAATTAAGACCACAGAAAATCCGTCCACTATACCAGGCTCTGGAACATCTTCAAAGCACTTCAGGGCTATCACTCTCCAGCGTATCCACTGTAGCAGGGTTCCACGTTCAATTTAGTCATCTCCCTCCACATATACTCAAGAAAAGCCTGAAAACCAAGGCACACAGACACTAATCTGGCAGACAAGCCACTGACATAGAAACAATAGTTTTCTTAACAGCCGGCCTTTCAGTTTTTTAGTTGGGAGTTCTGAGGGTCTTGGGGTTCCAGTCAATGCATGAAGATGTTATGTCCAATTCAGAGATCCAACAACCAACATGGAGCCTATTGCAATGCAAACACATGGAGGTCTTTATTATGAGCTCTGTAATAAGGATTCTCACCAGTCTGTCTCACATGAGATCGAATCTGAGAGACCAAGTCTAGGGGTGCTGGGTATTTATTGCAGTTACAGCAAGATTGGGACATTAACATGCCGGCCAGGAACTTAATATTTTAAAAGCTGCATGTCTGGCATAATCTGCAGGAACCAATCAAGGTGGCAAAATCATCTGACAACCATGATGGGTAGGCTACCTTTTTCTCTGTAAGGTGTATTAGTTATTTACACCCTGCAGTTGTACCTTGACAAGGGGGTGGAGGTTCTCACAGAATGTTTGCTCAAGTGGTCTTTGTGAGCTTAAAACAGAATTGATTGGGCTTTACAAACTCATCTTTGTGCTTGAGGTCCTTATTATTGAAAGATACTCCTGTTCAAGCACAAGCCATGCTTGGCAGTTGAAAGGGTACTTCATCCAAAGACCTACCTCACTATCTGTTACTGTACTATCTGAAACTGTTTTCCTGAGCAGGTACCCCACAGCTCTGGAATCTCAAAATATTAGGGTTTCAAAGGTAACTTCAATATTACAGCTTCTTGTTCCAGTATCTGAGATCCACACATGATCATCTTTGCTCCTCAAAAGAGATTGGGTCACTTCTCCAGTTCTTCCATCTATAGCACTCTAGGTTCTGCTTGACTCTGCTCTACTGTTGCTGCTGTTCTTTCTGCTCATCCCATGGGACTAACATCTTCAATATGCTGAGTTCTTCCCCTGCGACTAGGATTCACTGTGTTCCTGTCATACACTCCCTTCACCATGGCAAGCCTTAGCTGCTCTGCATGAGATTCATTTATGCCTAAAAACCAATACCACCTGAGTGATTCTCACACATGATCAACTCCAGGTGCACAACAAGGTACAACCTTGGCTATCTCTGGAACACAGCTTCTTTGTCCTCTCAGAAAACACTCACCAGAAGATTTCACCTCAGTGATGCTGGTTTCTTCTTCATCCCCACTAATTTTTTAACTACAGCTAACCAGCATCAATTGTGCCAGTCATTCCTTCTATTCTTTCCTCCCAGAGCCACATGGACAAAGCTGCTGAGTTCCTCTGCTTGCTGGGGCTGGAACATGGCCCCTTCTATTATTACATCATCACCAGCTTTATATTTTTCAACAACTTCACTGCCGAAGCTTGGCTGTCCTGGATCTTACTCATTAGATAAACCTTGAACTCAGAGATCTGCATGGCTCTGTCTCCTGAATGCTGGGTAATATGTGTGTAACACTTTGCCTGTATCTAAGCTTTTCTTTACCTAAAACATGTTCTGTACTAGTAAGACTTGAATCATAAATCTGCTTGGTGTTCATCCCCTGGGATTTAAGGCATGTACCACTGTGTCTGTACTTAAGTATTTTATTTTAGATCTTAAAATCAAAGCCCAGAATAGTAATCACAGTCCATCGATGGTCAGTTTCACACATACTGGTGACCCTTGTATCCTCATAAAAATGATGACCAGGTGACAATTGAAAGATATAAAAATTTATAAAGGGTATGGAAAGTTTATATGACCCCTAGAGCTGAGCCAAGAATGTAGACCAAACAGTTCACTAGCTCCAGGTTCCAGGAACTGGCTGACCACAAAGAAAGCAGAATTAAAAATACAGGTCATCTGGGTTGCTCTGGGAACTGGCTGACCACAAAATAGATGGTTGAGCAAGATTCAATTCCTGAGAAAAACATGTACAAGATGTTTCCCACATGACCAACTGAATGATGGGCTGGGACTTTCAACTATTTTTATGATATCCTTCCTTGGTTTCCCCCTAACTTCCCTGGTTTGTTTTTTCCTTTAAATACCCTTCTTCCCCCTGGCCTCAAGGTCCACACTCCTTGCTCTGAGTCTCGACCTCAGCTGCCTGATTCCTGAAATAAAGCCTCTTGCTGTCTTGCCAATAATTGGAGACTAGCGTGAGGGTCTCCCCTCCTGGGGGTCTTTCAATAACAACGCCCAACATGATACACTTCTCTTTCCTACAAGTCTGGGGGCATATCCATAGGTCCCCTACTCATGGAACCTGGAAGCAGCTCCTGTCACACCCCTGCCTCAGATTCACAGGCGCAGCCACCGGCTCAGGGGCATCCCAGGGCCTCTGTTTCCACCCGCCCACCACGGTACCTGGAAGCTCCAGTCATCTCCCTGGTCTGCCGCGGCACGGCAGCAGACAATTGGATTGCAGTGTGAGGTCTGATGCCCACTGATGCCACCCAGACGGAGGTGCTCCTTTCGGAACCACAGAGGCAGCAGCGCCGATCTCCTGGTGCAGTCTCTCGGGCCCTCAGTGAAGTCAATTGGCTCCTATGGGGATTTCTTTACATCATGCTTGTGTGCGCGCTGTTTCAGATCCTTCATGGGAAATGTAGTCTCCAGCCGACCACATAATTGATTTTCCTTGCGGCATCATGGGATATGTAGTTTGAAGGCCGGCCGCCATCTTTGATTGAGTTTTCTGCTCATGCGCAGTTAGTTCTCCAACCACCATCTTGGCACGATTCCTTATGGGAAATGTAGTCTCCCACCTACTTCTATCTCTTTTTAGCCCTGCAGTCCAGGAACTCAATCTGTAGACTAGGCTGGCCTTGAACTCAGAAATCCAACTGCCTCTGCCTCCCAAGTCCTGGGATTAAAGGCGTGCGCCATCAATTATTGATCATTATTGGCTACTGATTAGTAATGATTATTGATTAGTACTGGCTGTTGATTATCAATTATTGATTATCGTGATTATTGATCACTTTTGGTTATTGACTAGTATTGATTATTGGCCGTTGATTAGTACTAATTATTGATTTCCATGATTATTGATCGTTATTCCATCATCGTTATCCACCTGCCTCTGCCTCCCGAATGCTGGGATTAAAAGAGTGTGCTACCACTGCCTGGCTATACCTGTCTTCTTAATGTATACTATAAAGGACAAAAGGGTTTGGACAAATGTGCTCCAGAGTCAGAGAAACCACCCGTTTCTTGTGTTTCTACAAGAAAGCAACTGGTCCAAATGTTTTGGGCAGATTCAGAATCGGCCAAGATAGTGACATTACTCAGAGGTCACTGCCTGATCTAACAAGTGAGGAGCATCACCAGGGACCTCACAGGTGGTCACATCTGGCTGGTGCTTCCCATGCAGCCCTAGAGAGGACCCAGCACCCTAGTTCCCACTGCTCAGCCGCCTGCTCTTACCTACTGTGGGCAGTGATCCTGTGTACACCATGACTTGATTTTAGAGCTTCCCTGAGGTCTCCACACAGCACCTGACAGCAGAGCTCAGAGCAGGGCACAGATGATCATTCAAGCCTGCACAGATACTGTGAACTTGCAGAATGGCACCTAAAAGAACCCACCACATTGTCTGATTGGCATGTGTGCCTGGAAGCCTTGATAGACCAGTGAGTCTTACTACTCCTCAAGGTTAAAGTGTGCTTCTGGGCCAGGGTCAGATATTTTTCAGGTCTCAGGAGTGGTTTGCACTCCATTAGCATTTGTTTCTGTCTTCAAAGAGAAATCTCACCCCACCCAGACTTGGGGGAAGGACCCAACATTCCAGCTCTGGCTGTTCAGCTGCCTGCTCCTCCCCTCTGAGAGCAAAGATCCTACACTTACCAGGACCTGACTTCAGACCTTGTATGAGCTTTCTTCACAGCACTTGCCTTCTTCCTGTAATCAAGTTGAATAGCTTCCATAGCCCATTACTCAAGGTGCAGTGGAGGTATCAATCTGACACACAAGTGGAAGGATACCCTGGTTATTTCTTAGCATCCTGTCTAAACTCCACCCAAGTTACCTGGCAATAGCCAGGTATGCTCCTCCCCACAGTTACCTGGCAACAGCCAGGTAGGCCTGACCCACTATAAAGGTGGCTGCTTGCCCCTTCCTCTCTCTTTTGAACTCTTGATTTCTTGCTCTCTCTTTCTCTTGCCCACTTGGGCTCTTCCCTTCCCCCTTCTCTCTCCACATGCTCATGCCCAGCTTCTATCTCTCTATTCTCTGTCTCTCTCTGTATTTCTCTGCTTCTACTACCCTCTTAACTTTCCTCCCCATGTCTGGAATAAACTATATTCTATATTATACTGTCTCGTGGTGGGTTGCTCCTGGGGATGAGCTGTCTCAGTATGAGGCATGCCCCCCCCCCAGGAAGAAATATCTCAGCAGAAGGCATGAGCATGCTGAGACATCCCCTTCCCCCACACCCCCCACACCCATAGAATATATTCCATCTGTCTTTAAAGAGAGGTAGTGAAAGACCTCCAAAGGCAGATCCCCACTCACGTCTCAGGACTGCACACACCTAAGAACTCACGAGAGACCGGCTTGATGTAAACACATGAGGCAGTTTAATATCAGAGCTCTGGGTCAGCATGTACCTTACTCAGGAGACAGTGGAGCTGATCCTGAGGCTCAAAGGAATAGGACTTTTATAGGCAAGGGGTGGGGGAAGTGGGAAATTTTCACATGGGTACACATGATTGGATGCTTTACATTTTTGAACATCGGTAGGCTGTGCAGGCCAGGCGGGCCCAAAATGGGGAAAGGTGGAAGAACACCAGATAGCCCATTACTCATTTGGACATACCTCTGTTCTTTTAAAAATGTCATTGCATAATTTTTATCTTTCATGTCCAGCCAGTTTCTTGGATGATTCAACAGACCTTTGTCTTGTAACTCTACATCTTCTGTAACTAATTAACTGGGCCCAAATAAGCTGACAGGCATTTTAAACTATTTAGGTTAGGGAAAAGGAATCACAGGGCCCTGTTATTCTTACTAGTTTGGGCCTATTTCAAAATTTTCTTCCAGTAGCTATGGGGAGGAGGATACCTGGCTGTCACCAGATAACTGTGAGGTAGAATTTTAGACAGAATGCTAACACCATTAACATTAAAGAGGGGTTTTAGAAAACAAGCTTCATACTGGGCTCAGGGAAACTACAGCCCCCTTTCACCAGATGATAGGTATCAATCAACCCTGGAGAAAATCCAGAATCATAAGGGAAAGACAGTTGAGCACTATTGTTAGCCAGCATATCTTCATCAATGATAAAGTGAAGAAAAAATCATAGTTGGATTAGTACATGTTCTCTAGATAAACATATCTCAAATCATAGAGAGAATGAATCTTTGTATACAGAAAGGCTATTTAATAGAATGTCCCAATAAAGGCTATTAGACAAGGTAAATTAGAAAAACAAGGACTGGTTCTTTTCATGTTGCAGGATATTACAGCTGATATTCAGTATATACCAGGATTATGAAGAAATAAGTCTTTACTAATGCCAGTTTTAAAACACAAATAAACAAACAAATCACCTTTGTTTTGTAAAAAATGTAGGACAAGTACAAAAAACAAAAACACCACCCTGTTAATGTATTTTATATATAAATGTTGTCAAAAGAATTTGTAGCCCAGATTAAAGGTGGCTCTGAACATCTCAAAAGATCAAGATTAATAAAGGGTTTCTCACTTCAAAAGTTGTAATTAAAAAATATGCCTCAGAGCAAGCAGGATTTGAGTTAGGGTTAGGGGATTAGACATTCATGGTTAGAATTAGGATAATGGATTTGAGAATTAGCTTTAGGAGGTTTGGAAATTAAGAGGTGAGGGTTAGGATAAGGTTAGGCTCAGGGTTAAGGTTAAGGTGGCTACCATTATTCTTGATGGTCCCACTGAATCAACATTATCCCTATTACACAAAGAAGAAATATCAGGCCTACAAGGTATTCATTTTATATCTTAATGGTTTGTTAATTCTTATTCTGATAGCTTCTCTCTTACTTATAGAAAGGCTTCTCAAAACAACCTAAAAGTTTTTTCCAGGCATTTGCCTCCAAAACTAGCATACTAACAAAAAAGCAAAGACTTTGATATTCACAGAACTCTACAGATAATCAAAGAATAAGTTGCTAAGAGCCAGACTGACTGCTGCCGGCAAAGAACATTTATGCTACCCTATGCTGAGTCTCACCATCATCTATTTCTGCAGTTAATTTTCCTCTGAGATAAAATGCCCTCAGAACTCTTCTGCTTTAGACATGTCTGGTTTACTTTCTTCCCAACCTCAAAATATGCTTACTAAAGATTTTTTTTTTTTTGGTTTTTCAAGACAGGGTTTCTCTGTGTAGTCCTGGCTGTCTTGGAACTCGCTCTGTAGACCAGGCTAGCCTCGAACTCAGAAATTTTCCTGCCTCTGCCTCCCAAGTGCTAGGATTAAAGGCATGTGCCACCACTGCCTGGCTTACTAAAGGTTTCTATGTGCAGTTTTCACTTGACAATGAAAATTCTGAAACAGGAATCCCAGAGAAGCAATAGACACAAATTCATGGCTTATTAAAAAATGACTTTTTATTAATTACATGTAGAATATACTCATGAGACATGGTTTGTTATTCACATCATGTACTTAATAGCAAATGAATTACAAATAAATTAACTTGTTAACTTGACCCTAGTTCATTTTGTTCCTAATGAAAATAAACTTAAAAATTGATATGAAAAGACACATATATTTAGCCAATATATCTACACAGGTACAATAAATATATAATGGTAATATGAGTCTGAATCTTTTCTTGGAATAGGTAACATGAGGATGTATAATTAAATTTTAACATCTACTTTTAAAAATATGATACATGTAAACATACAGTGATATCTCTATGAACCCTATCCTACTTCTACTACACAATGTGGTCTCTATTCCTGAAGATTCTAAGTTACTTTTAAAGAGTTTACTACTCCTAGACCAGAAGACATTATTAATACTGGACATTGTTCTAACTCATATAAGAATAACATATCTATGTTTTTAATTATGATATATACATATTTTAAATTTTATGGAGGCATAAACATGTTAATAATTTAAAAGATGTTTATATTTAGCAAAACCTCTTTAAAAACTGATAAATACACAAAGATAGGAAGATCCAGCACAGGGCTCATCTTCTAAATTAAACCACAACCATTTTCATATTGTCCACTCTGTTGAATTAAAATAATCACAGCAGGGCTTTTTAAATATTGCTAAACCTCTATGAGAGAGAGAAAGAGAGAGAGAGAGAGAGAGGGAAAGAAAAAAAAGAGAGAGAGAGAGAGAGAGAGAGAGAGAATGAATGAACATGGTTGGCCAGTATTTGTACAATATGGAAGTGGAATAACTATTTAGGTAATGTGAATTTGTCTCCTGACATACTAAGTAAAATATTTTTGATGTGACTGATTGTTTCTTCCAGTGCTTTATTCTTGTGAAGATCTCTAGAAAGAATCTGATTTCTGAGCTTGACATTGAATCAGCAAGTCAGTGTGTGTGACAAAAAACTGTATGGGTCTCCATACTGGTGCTGTAAAATCAAGGATTAAAAGAATCTCCTGTCACCTGATCTTCATGTGAGTAGGGGTGCCAGGTCTTGGCCTACAGAAGCTAAGACATTTGGTTTTCCATTCCTCACTTAATCTTGAATCTCTCTATCTGAGGTCCTCATATAATTGTATTATTTGTGTTACAATTGTGATACTTTACACTTTTACTATTGACTTTTTTCCAATAGCTGTAAAAGCCCAGCATCAAAGCATCACCTGAACAAAAGGTTAAGGGAAGGTGGTCATTTTGAATTTGTATCTGAGCTGAGATGGTTGTGAGGCCCAAACAGCTCTAAAAGTTTTCAGTACTTGTCTAGTATATTAGAGTTCTATAGACTACCAAACTAATAGAATAAATTTCTCTTTACGTAAAGAGTGTTGTTTAGAATGACTTAGGGCTGTGATGGTCTAGCTAATTCAACAATAAATAGCTATAAAGGCAAAGTGCAAGGATGCAGTAGTTGCTCAGTCCACAAGGCCTGATGTCTCAGCTTAGAAGTTTAGAATAAGCTGAAATTCCAAACAAGGTGGCCCTAATGTCAGTGAAGGAATGGACTTGCTATCAAGGTGAGAGCAATGAGCTAAAGAGCGAACACCTTCTGTTGTAGTAATTAATTTAAAAAAGCAGCCACTGGTTAAGCCAACTGGCTAAGCTGCGGCATCTCTGTCTAGCTCAGCCACCATGTTGCATAGCCAGCTAGACACAGCCAGGCAGAAACACCAGCCCTGTCAGCCATAAGACATCAGTGTGGGAGGTGGCTCTGTATTCTTCCATACTGTCTCAGCAAGGCACTGCATTGCCTGGACCATCCCACCAACCTCGAGGGCTCGGTACAGATGAGACTCTAATGCTTAGATTATCCAAAGGCTTATACATTTGGTAATTATCAATAACAAGATGCTCTTACAATCAAAGGTGTAACCAAGTACCCAACCTAGATATACCAACTACCTTTGACTGCTACAGACAAGTGAACATCAGCCTCCATGTGCCCCTCTCTCATTCTCTGTCTCACCCTTAGCTCCTCCTCTTTCTTCTCCTCCTCCTCTTCTTTACTCCTCCCACCTTAGCTACTCCTATAGCCTTCTCCTTCCATGTCATTATAGAGTCTTGTGGTACAAGTCATGGTTCAGATTAGAGCTGGGGATTTGCAGCTCAAACATCTGGATTAATGCTGTGTCTTCCACTATCAAGACTCAGATTAAAGTCACTTTGGGGGTTTTGGTTAATTCCAGATGTAATAGAGTTAACAATCAAGGCAGCAATCTCAACTCTACCCCATGTCAACTTTACACACAATCATATCTTCTTATGTCATGGTTAATTTCCAAATGAAAAAACAACATGTCATAATAATGTTTAAATGTTACAATTTCAGCAAAAAGGCAAACCATTATGTATTGGACCAGGTCATAATTATGCCTAAAATGATTGAACTACTCTTTGTACAAGCACAGACACATAAAAATGTTATAACACATCGTGGGAACATTTTTCAGTGCAGCATCTTCAAGTGTGATAATCATTGATATTTTCTCAATTAATTTCCTGAAATTGAGAAAAGAAATCACAACTGTCTGTAAAAATACAACATTAACAAAACATGACAGGAACACTCAATCACTTATAATCCTCATTTCTGCAATCACTCATGTGGCCTTTGTTTATATTTATAATGATCTTCCCTACTACCCATGCTGTATTTTCCCCAACCTTGGTAATAACCTCAGCAGATCTGGAAATTTTCCTGGAGGAGTGATTCATACCTTTATTTTTGATATGTCTGTGCCCTTTGTCATCCTGTCTGGGTAAGGCTGTTATAGGTTCCCATGGCTTTTAATTACAAGACATTGCATCATCAAGAGATACCATAAAACACTAGTTCTCAACGTGTGGGTCACAACTATAGTGGGAATCTAAGAACCTTTTCTCAAGTGCTGCCTAAGATCAACTGCAAATCAAATATTAGTATTACAGTTCATCACAGTTGCAATACTACAATTAGTAAGCAGCAATATAATTCATTTTATGCTTTGGGTGTCTCCATAATATGAGAAACTGTATTCAAGGGTCCCAGCATCAGGAAGGTTGAGAACCACCACAAGAGATTCTGCAGTCTAGACATGAGCCTTTGTAACTCCATTTGGAGAAGCAATTTAACTTCCCCATGGTGATTAATCAGCCTTTCTAACATTGTTATTACTTTCTTATCTTGTTGGGTTAAGGGCCTTAGATGCCTAAATTGACCACTGGGAAGACTGAAGGTTTGCTGTAATTCCTGGAAGGAGAGCTCACCTCTCTATAACTAATACTTGCAGGCCAAACGATCTTAAGATCAGAGGAATAGAAAGCAATTTTACCCTACTGGGCCACTAAGGGTGGTAGCTTTGGTGTGGGTCTTCTTTATTCTTGGGTGGTTGTTAGCCACCAAATGGTGAGGACAAAGAGAGCAGCCATGGCAATCTGGCTTGAGATGGCTGTGAGTATTATAAAATTAACTCCAGAGACCAACACAGTGAGTCAACTCTATTGTTCCAGAAATAAGGTATATAAGGGTTTTAATGGGTACAGGTGGAAAGGATTAATTGGTCATAATAGTATATTTAAGTATCATGTGAGCAGGGAAGCCAGAATGGAACTTGTGTGCTGAGTTTAAGTAGCTCCACACAGGGACATTCTTTTGATAAGGTCTGTTGAAGTGAATATTTAAAAAGTGGCTGCTGGTCACGCCAACTGTCTAGGTTGCAATGGCTCTGCCTAGCTCAGCTGCCATGTTCTATGGCCAGAGGCCATGTGCACACTGCAGATAGAAATGGCCAGCCAGAGACACCAGCCCTGCCACCCACGAGATGCCAGCATGGGAGATGTCTCTGCCAATCTTCCATGCCATCTCTGCAAGACTGGGCAGTGCCCAGACCATCCTGCCATCTATGTGGGCCTGGTAAGAACATGAGACTCTAATGCTTAAAGATTAATCAAAGGCTTTAGTAATTCTCAATAACAATTTGCCCATACAAAGAGAGCTGTTTCCCAATTAGCTAAGCTAAATAAAAGCTGTTACCCATGACTGCTCTTCATACCCTCATGGCTCACCGTGGTTCCTACATCTCCACCCTCCCTAGCTTGTCCTCTTACTTTACCTCTTCCTTCTCCCCCGCTTTTTCTACCTCTCCACTCACCTTAGCTCCTCCTACAAAGGACAGCCACCTATGTTCAGGGACATTGTCTAGAAAATCGAGGCAGAGAAATTGAAGCCCTTCTAATAAAGGGAGTCCTCCATTTTGATCTGAGTTCCACTCAGATTTGGGGGACTGCAACCTTCACACAGGTTTCCAACAGCCTTGAGTTTTTAAATGATGGATCTTGGCTATGAGCGAAACTGTACCAAATACTGGAAGCTGATTCAAAATACATTCAGCCTAGGACCCTGGCTAGCTCTTCAGGTGGCTGTCCCATAATTGGCTGTGTAAAGGGGCCTTCTAAAGGTCATTCTATTTTTCTATCAATTCAGCACCTTCAGGGTAACAAGGAACATAATATTAATGGTAATTAATATCATTATGATTTATGATCATTGACCCACTGTTTCACCTCTCTGCTGTGAAATGAGTTCCTTGGTCAGAAGCAATACTGTGTGAAATGCCATTGTGGTGAATGAGGCACTTGGTATGTCCATGGATAGTGGATTTGGCACAAACAATATGTGCATGAAGGTTAAAATCATAAGCAGAATATGTATCTATTCCAAGAAGAAGAAAGCTTTGTCCTTTGCCCAAGAGAAATGATGCAATGTAACATGCCACCAAGTCACTGGCTAGTAAACCCAGGATATAGTTCCATATCTAGGGCTCAGTGTTAGTCTCTACTGCTGGTAGATCTGGAAATCACCAGCAGATGTGGCCATGTCAGGCTTAGTGGGAGGACAACTTTACTGTTGTACCCATGCGTAAACCCCTCTGCATCCACCATGGCTACTATGTTCATGGGCCCATTGGAAAATGGCAGATATAGCTAGGGACACGGCTGACTTCCCACAGAATAGAACACCCTAACTACTGATTATTGAAAGTTTGCTCAGCTGAACTTACCTTTTGATCAGTATTTACATGGGACATAAATATCTTTACAGCCTTTGACCATTGTGAGAGATCTATCCACATATTTTTCCCTTTAAGTCTCTCTCAACAATATTCTAATTGTTCTGTTTCCAAGTCTCTGACAGTTAAGCCATCCCACTGTTTATAGCTGATGATTCAATGAATAATCACACATTTCCAAACAAATGTATGAGCATGACTACTGCATGAAGCTTTGAACTGTGATGATTTCCCTTTACTGGTGTCTTTCAAGATTGTTCCAGAAACATGATTTCATGCTGCAGTTGTTCACTTCTTGGTAGGGTCTGCATAACAGGCAGAACCCTTAGTAATGCAGGACCTAATTATTTCTTCCTCAGTCACTTGATGATAGGGCCTGTACCAAGAAGTCCTAGGTGCATGTATAACACCAGGGGCATTGTACAGAAATAGAAACAGAGAAAGAGAGACAGAGAAAGTCAGAGAGAGTCTGACAGCCAAAATTTTCCTAAATTGAGAAAAACTTGAAGCAATTCACCAGGAGACAGGAAGACTTGTGTCCACTGAAGTTTTGCTTTTTCCAAGCATCATTTAAGGGTAAAATTGTTAATTATTTTTCAAAACACTGGATTCTCATATGAGGACACATGGAAACTGGAAACAATTTCTCCCCTCAGAGGACCAAAAGAAGTTCAAAACAATTTCAACAGCCTTCTATGCATGTCTCAGTAGTCTGACTATGAAAAGATTGGAGAAAACTATAGCAGTGGATCCTACAAAAACAAGGAGTGTCAGGGACCAGGATTATTTACTACACTGTATTTTACTGAAGATATAAATACAGATATTAGGGAGTCTACTCTGTCCTTGCTTGCTAAATGTACTGTGACAGTGGCCATGGATCAAGAGCACAAGAAACTCACAATCCTAATCCATACCAAATCAATTTCCTTTGATGAGAATAACCAAAACAGAAACCAAAACAAAACTCTAGAACTTGTTAATCAGAGACAATCTCTTAGTTTTAGTCCAACAAGCAGCTGAATATCATGTATAGCTCTAATTTTTCTAGATGTGCTGCCTTTCTCTGATTTCTAAATGTACCATTGTAGCCACCTGCAGCCACAAGTCAACTGGGTTCACCTGAAAGGGGGCCTGGGAATGAAAGGGGATGGAGGGCGAGAAGAGATGAAGCCAAGACAAAGTTCTCTGATCAAGGCTCAAAGCTTTAATGTTCAGCTCTCAATTTAAAGGGGAAGCCAACCCACAACCCCTCCTGGTTTCAGATGGGTGGGAAAATCCATAATCCGTTCCAGGTCATGGCCAGAGATGTCTCAAGGCAAGCCCAGGGGCAGTTCTGCTTCTGTGTTCCGGGCAGCCCTGGTGGGTAACTCCACCTAGATCCTATCACTTGGTCTTGTTGTGGTAAACAAGGTCTCTCAGGCTTGCTCATGGTGGGGGGAAGGGCACATACCATGCACAGGCAGGAATTGATATAGGTAGATATGCCAACAACAACATCAAACTCCCCAAAACCTGTCTTATCTTATAGATTGTCTGGGAATATATCTTTGATGAAAGTATTCCATGGCCACCATGTGCTCCCTGCCTGGCATAGGCACAGATAGAACCAGATGCTGCTGAACACCTTCCAAATGAGTAACTCCTGACATGCTTGAGGTATCTGATGATAACATTGACCAAAAAAGGATAGCAGCTCTCATTGTGGTTGTTTAGACCCTCCCAAGACCAGCGTTTTGCAGCCAGCACTCAGAAGGCAGAGGCAGGCTTATCTCTGAATTCAAGGCAAACCTGGTTTACAATGTCAGTTCAGGGGAAACTACTTAAAAATCATCAAAACAAACAAACAAGGGGAAAACAAACAAAAGGTCTCAATTCAAGGAATGAAATCTAAAGCAAGTGTTTGGCCACCACTTCTGCAATTTCACCTTTATGCATTTTTAATGAGTAAATGTTCTCAGCAGGATGGGCTTTTGTTAAATATCAGTGAAATTTTTTTTAAAAAAGGAAGAAACTTAGAATGCTGTGACATCTGTGTGCTTACCAGTGCCATAGCTCCACTTCTTCCACTTGCCTCCCTTCGGTCTTTTAGAGACATCTACAGAAATGGTATGGATGTACAGCCATAGTTATTTCTGGAGTCAGCCAGCATTACAGGGATGTTCCTTGGGGTAGTTAGTCAGTTAGTTTGGTTGGTCGGTTTGTTTCATCTCCTAAAAATAGATGTTATAACCATGGAAGAATTTTTGTAACGGCAGGTAGAGTCAGAGAGACTACAGAAAGAACAAAGTATAGAGGAAGAAGCTGGAGAGATATCATAGCAGTTCAAATCACTTGATGTTCTTCCAGAGGATATGAATTTGACTCTCAGTACACCCACCTGGATAGACAAAGCTGTCTTCTGGACTCTGTCCACACATGACAACCTTGTGATTCACCTACCCAATCAACAGGCAAAACACTCAGAGACTAGAAAACTGGAGCAACAAAAATGTCAGAATCACACAGCCAGTCAGAATTAACTGTAACCAGATACTACAGAAATGTTCTCATTTACATAGAAAGAACTGACTCATGGGAAATGATAAGCAAAGTTGCTCAGCACAACCATAAAATGACTCTTCATAGCTGGGCATAGTGATGAGAAAGCTTGACTTCAAAACTTTGGATAAAAAAGTAGGCTCAATGTTAGTTTTGTTCACATAGTAAGTCTGTGACATTCATGTGTGCCAGTTTACACTGAGATCCTCCTTTCCTTTCTTTTTCTTTGGAGGTTTATTTTTTTTTTTACTTATACAAATATGCTATAACTGTCTTCATACCCACCAGGAGAGTATTAGATCCCATTACAGATGGTGTTGAGCCACCCTAAGGTTGCTGGAAATCAAACAGTACCTCTGAACAAGAAGTCAATCAGTAGTCTTAACTACTGCTTAATCTCTTCAACACACAAGAGATTCTATCTTAAAAAAATAGAAAGTAGGAAGAGAAAGTGCACTTCTAGCCAAAAGCTACATACTGACTAAAAATCTCTATAAAGTCCTTAAACACATTATTCATTCTAGACTTAAATGACAATGTTACATGTATAACTTACTTGAAGTTATTTTATAAGTGAGACTGATCTCAGCTATTGAAGAGGTAGACTATCAGAAATAGAAGGACACTGTAGGACCCATGCTGGATATCTATGTAGGATAACAGTAGTTGTACTTTCTGAGTTAGATACATATAGCTTTCTAAATCTATTTTAATTTTAGTCCTTTTAAACTGTTTTTTATGTATGTGAGTACACTGTTGCTGTCTCAGATACACCAGAAGAGGGCATCAGATCCCATTACAAATGGTTGTGAGCCACCATGTGACTGCTGGGACTCAGGACCTCTGCAAGAGCAGTCACCAAGCCATCTCTTTAGCCCTATTTTATTTAGGATTTATTACACATACAGCATTCTGTCTGCATGCATGCATACAGGCCAGAAGAGGGTACCAGATCTCACTGTAGATGGTTGTGAGCCGCCTTGTGGTTCCTGGGAATTGAACTCAGGACCTCTAATACAGATGCCAGTACTCTTAACTGCTGAGCTATCTCTCCAGCACCATTACTGCTCTTCTAGTCTGCCTGGTGTCTCCAGTTTATTTTTTCATGAATGTTGGCAGGATAAAGTTTAATCTTACATTTTTGCACTCAGAATGGACACACATCTGCAATGACATGGTCATTTTGGTGTCAATTACTGAAAATGGCATTTGGTAATGGAAGGTTTGTTTCTGTTTGTATTTAGCCTGGAACTCTGTATGTAAACAAGGATGTTCTACTCCCTGACATTTACCTGCTTCTGCCCTCCTGCTTGAGCTCTTGAAACAACAGTGGGCCACCAACATGACAGGCACTTTCTTCTTCATGTCCTGCAACCACAAACAATTAAGTGCCTACTACGGCATTTTATAAAATATGCTATTAGTTCAGATGATTCACGACCTCTGACATGACCTATAAATTAAGATTCTTTTACCTGGGTATTTCGAGGCTTTCTTCCATTGGACTAGACAGAAGACACCTCAGTTAACTACAGCATTTCACTTTAGAAAGAATTTTGGAATTTGGATTTCTTTTTTGTTTTTTTCTGGTTTTTTTTTTTTTTTTTTTTTTTTTTTTTTTTTTTTTTTTTTTAGTTTTTCGAGACAGGTTTCTCTGTGTAGCCCTGGCTGTCCTGGAACTCACTCTGTAGACTAGGCTGGCCTCTAACTCAGAAATCTGCCTGCCTCTGCCTCCCAAGTGCTGGGATTAAAGGCATATGCCACCACTGCCTGGCTGGATTTCTTTAAAAAAAAAACACAGAAACATTATAAGAATGTTCTTTCACTTTAATCCCAGGTGTCCAAAGATATGGAGCTACCTCAGATTGTCCACAGCAGCTGACTGTGACGTGACTCTTACTATGCAGGTTCATGTCTTTGCAAACTGCAGGTAACTTCTTCAGTTGTGTGATGTTTGGAAAACTGGGAGCTTTTTTGAGGGTATAGAAATGCCAGGGCCTGAGAGGCAGGGGAAGGGTTGATTTGTTGTTGGTAGTTATTTTCTCACATGGGTTGGTTGTGGTTATGGGTTGGTTAGTTGTCATGCTCAACGAAGAAACAAGAAGAAAAGCAATTAGATTCTGGGATCTCTTTTTTCCTCTCTCCCTTCTATCCTAGTGTTAGAAACTTGAAAGGGGGGCAGGTGGAGAAAGGTGGAGGAAAGAACCCAGAAAGTAGCAAAGACCAGCGACCTTTCTCCATTTAGTTTTTGTCTAGATGACCTATCTAGTGATGAGAATGGGGCATTGAAGTCTCTGCTTTCAGTGTGAGTGTCAATCAATATGTGATTGGAGCTGTAGTTGGGACTGGGCATAGATTTTAAGAATTGGAACATTTTCTTAATGAATTTTTTCTACTATGAGTATATAGTATCCTTCCCTGTCTCTTCTCATTACTTTTGGTTTGAAGTTTATTTTGTCGGACATTAAAATGGCTATGGTTCCTAGGTTTATTTGCTTGGAATATTTTCTCTAACTGTTTACCCTAAGGTGATGGCTATCCTTGATTTTAAGGTGCATTTCTTCAGTGCAGCTGACTCCAGATGATGCATCCAATTTAAATATCTCATCTGTTAGTCTGTATCTTTTTTGGGGGGGAATCAAGACCATTGATGTTGAGAGTTATTGATGAACAATGATTGTCGATTCCTGTTATTTTGATTTTATTGTTGTGTTACATGTATGCTTCTCTACTTTGACTTAGCTGGTCTAAGGTTATTTATTTCCTGACTTTTCAGGATTGTAGTGAATCTTGTTAGTTTGGAGTTTTCCTTCTAGCACCTTCTATAGAGCTAAATTTGTAGACTGATATTGCTTAAATTTTGTTGTATCATGTACTATCTTATTTCTTCGATCTATAGTGATTGTAAGTTTCACCTGACTTAGTAGTCTGGTCTAGCATTTGTGGTCTCTTAGTCTGCAGCACATCTGTCCAGGCGCTTGTGGCTTTTAGAGTCTCTATGGAGAATTAACATGTAATTCTAATAGGTATGCCTTTATATGTTACTTGGCTTTTTCCCCTTGTAGCTTTAAATACACTCTCTTTGTTCTCTAGGTTTAGTGTCGTGGTTAATATAGCCAAGGGGACTTTCTTTTCTAGTCAGGTCTATTTTATACTCTGTATGCTTCTTTTACTTTGTTAAGTCTCTGGTTTAGGTTAAGGACCTAATTATTTTCTTCTATAATTTTGTTGAGAATGTTTCCTTTGCTTTTGACCTGAGTTTCTTCTTCTCCTTCCTCTGTACTTTATTATTGGTTTTTTTTTTGTTTTGTTTTTTTGAGATAGGGTTTCTCTGTATAGCCCTAGCTGTCCTGCAACTCACTCTGTAGACCAGGCTGTCCTCAAACTCAGAAATCCTCCTGCCTCTGCCTCCCAAGTGCTGGGATTAAAGGCATGTGCCATCACCACCCGGCTATTATTCTTATATTTGTTATTTCTGTAGAAATATCATATATTTCTTGCATCTTTTCTTCTAGGATTTTTTTTCTTTCTTGTTTGCTTGCTTGCTTTTGCTCCTTTCTATATCCTCCCACGTTTTTTCTTTTGGATTTAACATTTTTCTCAATGTATCTATTCCTTCTATCATCTCTTCAATGTCTGAGATTCTCTATCTGTTGTAATCTGTTGTCAAGGTCTGCCTCTGAGGGACTATTTGCATTCCTATATTTTTCACATCCAACGTTCCACTTTCCACTTTGGACGGGAATGAAACTAGAGAGCTCAGACTCAGGGATCTCTCCCTTTCCTTTCTTCTTCTCTATCCTTCTTTCTTAAGTAAAAGAAAAAGGAGTGGAAGAGAAAAGGGGGAATATAGTAATATCATAAAAATTAGAGGAATAGACAAGTAGAGATAGGTTATCAAATGCATTTTTTCTTTAGAGGGCTGACATTTTATTAAAGATGTTATTTCTAACAACTTTTCTTTTTTTCCCTTTTTTTTCTCACTTTTTTTTTGGTTTTTTTTTTTGTTTTTTGTTTTTTGTTTTTTTTTTTTTTTTTTTTTTTTTTTTTTTTTTTTTGAGACAGGGTTTCTCTGTATAGCCTTGGCTGTCCTGGAACTCACTCGGTAGACCAGGCTGGCCTCGAACTCAGAAATCCGCCTGCCTCTGCCTCCCAAGTGCTGGGATTAAAGGCGTGCGCCACCACTGCCCGGCTTTTTTCCCCCTTTTTTAATTGGTTATACTTTTTACATTTCAAATTTTATCCTCTTATCCCATTCCCCTCACCACCCAGGAACCCCTTATCCCATCCCCCCTCTTTGTGCTTCTATGAAGGTGTGATTTTCCTGATTCTATGATGCTGTTTCCATTAACATAAACTGCCTCCTAAATTTCTAAATCCTTCCATTTGTGTTATTAACTCTCCTTTTTTCCTTTTCTTTCTCTTTCTTTTTTTTCTTTTTTGTTTTTTTTTTTCAAAAATTGGGTATTATATTAACATTTCAGATTTTATCCCCTTACCACACTTCCTCCCACCACCCAGAAACCTCCTATCCCATCCCCTCTCCTCATGCTTCTATGAGGCTGTGCCCCCACCTACCCCAGCACCCACTACCACCTCCCCACCATCACATTCACCCCCCACTCTGTGTTCCTTTTTCATGGGACCAAGAATCTTCTCTCCCAACTATGGCCAACAAGGCCATCCTCTCCTACATATACCACTGGAGTCATGGGTCCCTCCCAATGTGCTCCCAGGCTGGTGGTTTAGACCTGGGGGCTCTGGTTGTTTGGTATTGTTGCTTTTCTCCTGAGGTCACAAACTCTTTCTTCTCCTTCAGTCTTCTCTCTAATTTCTCCATTGGGAAACCCTTGATTATATCAGTGGTTAGCTATGAGCATCATCCTCTGAATGTGTCAGTCTATGGCAGACCTCTAAGGAGACAGCTATATCATGTTATCAAATTTATTCTTAAACAAAACATTGTACAGCCATTATCACACATTGATAGAAATCTCTATAATTGATGCAAAATTAAAGTTATACCTTCTTACACTGGTACAGAATTTGCAAATTGATATAGGATTAAGGTTTTCATTAGTATAAATCTGCATATTGATATAAAATTTGAAATTAATATTGTAACTCTTAGTTAGACATTGTGCCTATGCAACTCATTTAAAAATACGAGGCTTTGTCCCAGTCCTTCTAATAGCTGTTATTACACACTGTTTAGAATGATTAGTAACACAAGTTAAGGGCCAGATAACAAACTCATGGTTATGTTAGATTCTGATTTAATTATGCTAAATTATTTTTAATTTATTCAAATAAAAATGGCTAAGAGTAGTTAAAGGGTTAAAGGTTCGGATATACTTTACATAGATAAGCAGTATTTAAAAACAGAGATTACAGAATGTGACATTGAATAGTATTTCATTATTAAGGATCATTTGACCATGAGACATGTCTGCTCTGACAGTTCCCCTTCATGGTTCAAAGAAGATACTGAGCATCTTTACCTCCAGGAGAGGTTGCTTATCATGGCAATATAGTCACTGGGCAGAAATTGCCTATATCATCTGCAGACAAAATATTGTCCAAAACAAACAGATGTGGGATACTCAACTGGTAAGCTCTGCCAAAACAGGGTAAGCTAGTCCTGGTTCCTGCTTCATTTCAAGGTCTGACAGGTGGTTCTGGGCCAGAAAGCTGAAAACAGAAGCTCCAGTCTTATGAGACATTAGGAGCTTTCCAGGTCATTAGCTGTCTCTACAGACTGTTTAAGTTTTAGAAGCCATGTTTTGTGCTTGTTATATACTCAGAGAGTATTTAATTCATTCTCGGACTTCTGACAGGGTTGTAGTAGATTAGTTATAGTCTCATAAGTGAACTTAAGTTGTTTGGTATTGAGAGATATGATACAGACTTGAAAGGATGGTTTTCAGATGGCAATGCAAAGTAAAATCAGAACATAAATTGTAAAATTTCTAAATTACGACAGATGGCAGAGTGCTTTATCAAGTGTTTGACTGTGTGTGTATGTGTGTGTGTGTGTGTGTGTATTTGACTGGTCAAAGGGTAGAATCAATGATTTGGGAGGGGAAGGAAAAGGTATGAGGGAAGGTCTCAGAGGAGAGAGGAAGAGGAAGTGGAAGGAAGATGAAGCAGAACCTTATAGCCCAGAGAAGCCACAAGTAGCAAGGGGGTCTCATAACGGAGGAATAAATTAGTATAGTGATAGATCTGCCCAATCTAGGCATATAGCTTACAAATTAAATTGCTGGTTATGTGTTTTTTAATACAGGCTCATTGGGGTAAGAAATTACCATAACATCCCAGAGAGTGCAAGCTTGTGCTGGGTGTGGAACAAACCAACAAGTTGGAGAATGGAGATGAGTATAGGAAGATAGATGGGATCCATTGGAGTTGGGAAACAGGGGAGGACAAGAGGCTGCAGCAGGTGTTCTGTAGCAACGCTGGATATGAGACTTGAGATTTTGATTTTCTTGAGCAGAAGGTGAGGTGAACATCTGCAGTTAGCTTACCTGCTTTCCTGTTTAGAGTATGTATTAGTGTTTTCTTTCTTTTGTTTTTGTTTTCTGTTTTTCATTTGTTTTTGTTTGTTTGTTTGTTTGTTTGGTTGGTTGGTTGATTGGTTTTTGATACAGGTTTTCTTTAATGTATTAGTGTTTGCCAATTGCTTGATTAAGATATTTGGGATCTGAGAAAGGACCACCCATTTTCTTAATTCTTTTGTATGAAAAACAAGAAATTCAACTAAACCTTCTTCAGGGCCCTGTTACCCTCCACCCCCAAGGTTTTTATAGGTACCTATAGTCTCAAACTCACTTTATTGATCAGAATGACCTTAAACTCAAAGATCTGTCTGCCTCTGTCTCCCAAGTGCTGGGATTAGAGGCATGTGCCAGCATGCCAGGGTAGTGCCCTGAATAATTTTAAGAAGGAATGGGTAGCCTCTCCAGGCTAAGGCAGATTTTGATATGCATGCTGTGCAGGTGGTTTAAGGGAATCATGAAGTCAGTCTGGTCTAGCTGCCTTGAAAGGCATGTGTCATAGAATTTTCAAGTTAGAGTCCTTGGCTCCTCTAAAGTGGAAACTTCAGGGTTCCTTGAAACTTCATACACACAAACATACATGCATACAAACATACATACATGCATGCCTACAGATTTATAGACAGGCATATATACATTCACACATAGATTGGTTAGAGCAAAGCTCCAGCAAGTAGTCTTCAATCATTTCACACATAGATACATAAATATACAAAATAGGTGGATGGAGCAAGCTCCAACACACACCCAGACAAGCTTTACACATATACATACATAGATATAGGTGATGGGTGGAAGGAATAATGTTTCAGCCTACATTCTCACAAACATTACATACATACATACATACACACATACACATACACACACACACATACACACACACATCAATTACTTAATTTAACTTAGTTTACCTGTTTGTAGCATGTGGAATGGGGAGAGGTACGAATGAGGAGTTAAGATGATAAGTCATAGGGAGTCTGTTCCATCCTGCTACTTTGTGGGATTCCAGGGCTGAACACAGATTCTCTGGCCTGCTTTGAAAAGCCTTTCCCTTGTAAGCCTTGCTAGTACTAAAGCACTTTCTTTCTTGAAAAATTTCTTTTGTTTTTCCATTTTGATTTAAGTTCCAAGTAAGGTTTTTCTGTGTAGAAAATCACTTATATGCATCACCTAACAATAAAAAAGCCTATGGTTAATGAGCACAGGTAGGAAATAGGAGGTGGGAAACAGGCAGAAGAGAGGATTCTGGGAAATAGTGAGAGAATAAAGAGAGATTCAAGAGACACACTGGAGGAGATGAAGAAGGATGACACTAAGGAAGAAGCAGTCAGGGACTTTAGGAGAGGTAACTAACCAGCAGGTAGATGAATTCAGGATCGAATAAAGGGTGATTTGCCAGGGAACACTGAGGAGGCCAGAAGCATGGGAGCTGAGCAGAGGTAAGCAGCCACACAGATGAACTCAGGAAAGAGTAAAAAAAACTGGCCTGGGAATATTGAGGAGATGGATGTAAACCAGCAGGTAGCTGAAATCAGGATGAAATAAGGAGGAGTAGACACATGGAGGAGGGCTTGAACACATGAAGCTGAGGAGAGGTAACTAAACATGGGGTAGACAGAATAGTTTGAATGGGTTAAATAAGTTATGAGCTAGTAAGGAAATGAGCCAAAGCTATGGCCTGGGCATTTATTAATAAATAACCAGTGTCAGAGTCATCAATGTGGGAGCAGGGGCTGGGAGGAAAATTATACATACATACATATACATACATACATATATATATATATATAATTTTATTATATATAATTATATATATATATATATATATATATATATATATATATATATATATATATATATATCTTATTGCTAAATTTCAAAACTGATGGAGGACCTGACAAGATGGTTTAGCTGGTAAATTAGGCACTTGTCACCAAGTCTGATGACCTGAGTTTAATCCTGGGAGGCATTAAAGAAATCTAAATCTTTCTAAACCCCCAAAGAGAATGGATTGCATTGGTTTTGAGGTATGCAGTCTCAGAATTGATCATTTTTCGTGTCCTTGAGATTCTGGGCTCATTTCAATCTCCCTAAACAATTCAGTAGCCCCTTTTGCCCAATTAGTAGTTTAGCCTGCTTGGGAATAAGAAGCAGAGAGGAGGACGTCCTCTCCACCTGTGCCTTGCCAATCCCCACTCCTGCTCTGAAAGCTCTCTTGAGGATAGTGAAACCAAGGATGGGAGCGGGGGAGCTAACTTCAGAGAGTTCTCCATGCTAGAGCTAGAGTGGCTCTTGCAGCTTAGCAACACCTTAGACCCTTCTCTGGTCCTCCCATGACTCATGACAATGACTGAGGAACCAAGTGGGTTTAGGGCAGGCACTTGAGAACCGTTAATGACTACAGCTGTCTCAATTCCTGAAAGATCACTCTGTGGCTTCTTTGCCTTGGGTGCTGATCACAGGGTCCAGGGACTTTGGCATCAGCCCACAAGTAAAAGAGAGCTAAGACCAACCAGGGGAGGCCCCGGAACTTTCCTACCTCAGACAGGAAGAGCAAGAAGGAGAGCTTGGTGCACATGCTGAAGCCTGCAAGGACCTGTCCTACTCAGTCTTTGTGCCTTGTGCCTTTCCATCCTGGCAGCGGGTTGCTCGTGTCAAAGTGACCTAGCCAGGCTTCCCTCTCCTCAGATTTTCCCTTGGTCTGTGTCATCTCTGGGAGATGCCAGTGCAACTGTAGCTACTCTGGACTCTTCTTCACATATTTAAGACTAGTGTTTATTCCTTGTGAAGATGATTTTTTTTCTTTTTGGGTCTGTGTTTATGTGTGAGGAACTGTTGACTGGCTATGCACATGACTGGAAAGCTGGTGCCCATAGATGGCAGCCTGCTCCATCTTTCCTATCCTTGCCTGTGGAAGCTTGCTGGGGATCCTGGCTTCTGAGGGAACACATGTCTTCCCCACCCTTCACTCTACACTTGTTCCTGTTCTTTGACATAGTTTTAGTGACGCTAAAGGTGCAGTTCAGTAATAGATTCCCACCTAGTTCTGTAGTCGTCTGCAGAGTTAGGACTTGTTTATTTTTGGCAGGAAGACTCCTCCTGTGGGCTGGGAAAAGGCAAGGCCTTTTCAAAAAGAATACAATGAAGCATCCTTTTGATGGTCTTTCAAGGTCTGCTTAAGTATTGCAAAAGCATCTTAAAAAAACTACTGGAAGGGTTTAAATATAAAATGGACCCAAACATCATAATGAAATTTCACCTAATTTTACCAGAGTTTGGGGTTGAAGGACAAAATAAAACTTAGGGAAAATAACCTTGAGTGCTGGGAGCTCTGCAGAAGCCTGTGAGGGAAAGAGGAGTGGGGGACCACAGTGGGTGGGATGGCTTGGGGTTCAGGTACAGGAATGAGGCCACATGCTTTCCCCATTCCTCCCCCCATGCCCATTACTCACCCCAGTAACTCACTGCTCTCCTCCCACAGACTTCCCAAGAGGAGCCCTCCCACTTGTTCTGTAGCCTTTCGGGATGGGTAGGTTGTCCACACTCAGAGATTTGGGATGCCACCACCAGCCATGGGAGTCCTGGGAGTCCTGGCCTACATGCTAACACTCTGTATAGTTGTTGGGACCAGAGCTGCCTCCAAGTATCTTATCACAGAGCAGTGGGTTGTGAGTAGGATGGTGAGTAAGTGCTGACTCAAGGAACCTGGCAGTGGGTTCGGGTGTGTGGGGTGATGGTGGTGGCCAACAGAATATTGGGAACAGCAAATCCCATGGGTGAGGATGTATACTAGGTTGAGTAGCACCACTGATTTTCCACTCTAATCCTGTGTTGTGGCAATTTATGAGGTGTATGGAGCCTCAGAGCTACTACACAAGTGGTTCACAGTGGCAGTAGTCCCCTGGGCTCCTCAGCTGAGGCAGGCTAGAGGGCTATAAGCTAAGCTGAGTTCCTGTGATTTCCCATTGTTAACAGAAGTGCTTCTTGTTGGTTCCCAAAGCCCCCAGGCCAGTTCTTCCTCAACTTAGGCCCAAGCTTAGACTAGAGTTTTGGGGTGTGAAGGAATAGCCCAGCCAAAGCCCAGCTTCTGTCAGCCAGTGTCTGGCATGAAAAATGACAGCTTCAGGTCTCCTCTTTTCATGTAGGCATCCTGAGGGATGGGGCTCCAGAAGCACCCCAACTGCCCTGTAGATCACACTCTGGGAGGTGAAGGGTAGTTGTCTCAAAATCCTAAGAGCAAGCTAAGCATCCCTGCTAGCCAGAAAAGTCTGATTGGACACTGAATTCTGTCTAACAAGGCCAGAGTCCAAGTACTGGACACCCAGAAGTACATGTGTGTTTGCTTGCTCTTCCTACCCTCCTCCACATCCCTCATGCCTGGTCACAGGGATGGTCGTCAAGACAAGACAATTGAGCTGTCCAAATAGACATCCAAACAGCCACTTCTTATATCCTGGTGGTCACACACTGCTCACTCCCCAATCTCCACCTGTGCACACATTGATGGAGATTAACACATTGATTAACCCTAGGCATCATGGAGAGGCTTAAATGGGGGCAGGTGCAGTCAGTTGAGGCAGATGGCAGCTTGGCTTTCCCAGTGCCCTGAGGCCTTTCTTTCTCAGTAGCTGCAGGCTCCTAGAAAAATGTTACTTTTGTTGCTGTTTTGTTTTGTTTGTTTTTGTTTTTGTTTTTGTTTTTTAATACGTGAAAGTGGGCTTGAAGTCTGAGTGTGCAGGACACTCAGCTAATAAGATAGTGGTCTTCATGAGGTCAATTCAGGCTTTGAGCAACTGTTTACATGGGGGAGGGGTATCACCAGGAGCCAAAATGCCAGAGATAAGGGACTGTATTAGTAGTAGGTGAATGTATTTTCCTTGTGTCTGGTGTCAGTGATCTCAGGTCTAGACAGAGCACAGCCATTCTCTGTGCTCCAAAAAGTGAAGATGGATTGGTGTGCAGTGCACTGGCCTGGCTCGGGTTGCTATTGAGGAGTAAGTAGACCTAGGTATTAAAGGCAATAGTGGCTTCTGCTTAAGTTCCTGAGGAGGGAAGGATGGCTGTGCCATGCTTAGGCATACAGTGTAAAGGGGACATCACAGATGGGTGTGAATAGATGAGGGCATATGGAATAGCAGGACTCATATTATGGCCTAGAACTATGATAACATGGTAGAGAGAGAAGGAGAGAGAGAGGGAGAGTGAAAGCAAGTGTGCTTGGCTTCTGGTGCAGTGGATCCTTGGGAACATGCACTGTTGTATATGATCTTCTGACTAACCAGGGACATGAGACTCAAATATAGAGTGTGTCATAGTAAATATTTAATTATCAGTTGGGTGTTTCTAATCCTTCTTTGACCATTCAGTTCTCAGATAAAAGGCATAAAACTTTTATATTCATAATAAGCCTTAATCAGCACTAAAACTGGGCAGATATCTAACCTCTATGCTATTACATCTACTTCCCTGCCAGTAATCCCACAATATGACTTATCATATTCATCTAGGCTGCTCTGACTCCAACTGGCCAGCACCCATGGCCATGTTTTCAAGATTCCTACCCCATGACATTTTTTCCTCTCTCTACCTTCTTCTCTTTCCCCTTGTGGTCTTGCCTCAGTCCACAAGGATTACAGGATTGTCATTCTTGCCTGAAAACAGACTCATTTATGGGGCATGGTGAATGAATGTACTGTCCTATACTATCCCAGCCATTTTCTAAATGTTCTTGAATTTGGGCAGAATGGTTTTTGTCCAGGGTAACTTCAGCCCACAGTACATGTTTCATTTCCCTGTTGGTTGATAGAGTCATCATTTTTACATGCCTCTATTGAAATATGAATTTCAGATTAAATTTACTCGGCTTCTAGTGTAGTGTTTTGTCACTTAGATGGTCATTAGGTAGCTCAGAACAATTTTTTATTGACATCTTTCTGCATATTTCTCATACGCAGTCCCCTTTGCCTATGAGAGTTATGTATGGCTCTTAACAAAACCCTTTACAGTTTGTGAATTTTCACACATGTTTAAAATATAGTGTGGAGAATTCCCAGAACTTGTAATATAAAGCAAAAAGAAAAGGATGAAGATGATCTTTTAAAACCTTAACAATTGGACAGATTAAAAAAAAAAAACCCTTGCTTTTATTTGTATGTATTTGAGGCATCCCATATTTCCTAAAACTGTCAGAAAGGGGTGAATTCCATACAGATGATTGTGTTCTCTACTTGTGATCTGAAATCTAGTGTTGGTATGGCAGGGCTGGGGAGGATGGCACTTCTAAATTGTTTCTGGGTGTGGGCAGTGAGTGAACTGTTTCATGCAGCTATAGGACAGAGGCCTTGCTTTCTTCCTGGCTGTTGATCAGAGGTCACACTCAGCATGAAGAGCCTTCTCTCAAGCCCTTCTTTGCAGCTCATCACCTTCTAAGTCAGCAAGGGCACTCTAAGTCAGTCTCATGATTTGAATTTTTTTGATCTCTCTCCATCTATAACCAGCCATAAAGAATGCTGTGCTTTTAACAGAACATAATGAGGCTGAGCCCAATTGCATGACCTCCCTTTTGATTATCTTAATGCCAAGTCATTGTTATTTTTAATCACATCTTCAAAACTTCCCATGACAATAATATAATATGATCATAGGTTGAAACTATAATGAAAATACAAGACCTAAGAAAAGGAGACACTCATGAGGTAGAAAATTTGGGGGCACTGACTACCAACTGGATATGCACAAAACCTTGAGACAACTCAAGGAGCAGGAAATCTCAACCTCAGCACTATTGAAATTTGTGGTCAGATGCTGGGCTGTATTCCTGGGCATGTGACTTATGTACTCCCACAAGGCCTTACACCCAGAGGATCTGTAACACTTTGTGGGCTCTATTGTCATTATTTTGAAATTCTTAATGACCTTTAAACTTGTAAGTGAAATACAGGAGGACAAAAGAGTTATGTCTATGAGCAGGTCACATATCTGATAGTCATGTTTTGTTTGAAAAGTGGTGTTTCAGTGTCTTATGAGCACAGAATTCTAGTGGACCCATGGTACATGAAAGTTCAGTGACAAAGCAAGCAGAAAAGTAATGTGTTACACTTATAAGTGAAAAAGCCAGTAATTCTCAATTTTCCTAATGCTCTAACAGTTTAATATAGCTCTTCCTCCAGTGGTGACCCCGACCCTAAGATTATATTCAGTGCTACATCATAAATGTGAATATAGTACAGTTATTAATTCTAATGTAAATATCCGTGTTTTCTGATAGTCTTAGACAATCACTGTTGAAAGGGTCACTCAAACACAAGGAAGTCTTTGCCCACAGGTTGAGAACTGCTCAACTTACTCAGTAAGGAGAGCCCTTCATGGTTGTTAATGTTCAGTATTGCTGTGTATTGTAATGCTAAGTGCGGGCCCCCTAGACCTGGAGTCTGCACATAGACCCAAGTAGCATTATGTGACCTTGTTCTGAAGTTATTTTTGATTGGTAAATAAAGATGTCAACAGCTAATAGGTGGGCAGAAGAGACATAGGTGAGGTTTAAGAGACATAGCTGGGTTTTAGGCTTGAGGGAAGAGGAGAACTACAAAGAGAAGAAGGTAAAAGAAAGAAGGAGAAGCTGCCATGGGTTAGCTCCCTATTGTTGAATCATCTCTCCAGTCCCAAGAATGGTTTATTTTGCCTCATGGTTTCAGAAGAGTATAGTTCACATTGCATGACAAAACATTTTTGGGGAGATGTGTCTACTTACCTCAGATAGGGAGCACACCAACAGATCAAATTATGGATACCATCAAAATCATACTTGGCGAGCCAATGGGTTTTATTGGTGTTATTTATAGGAGCATGGATGAGGGATTACTTACAGGAGCAGGAATGACACATGGACAGCTCTGCCACCAAAGCCTACCCCAGAACAGGGACAGCTTATGAAAGCTAGGAACCTGAAGCACACTACACAGTCTCCAGGCTCAGCTGATTGAAGAGTGTCCTTTCCAAGTGACTCAGTTGACCTAAACTTTTTCCAGGCAGCTTGACTTGTTACTGCTTCTTCCAGGCAACTGATCTGATCTCAGAGTCTACTTTGCAGATTGACTGGTCTAAGAGAGAATCTTTATTACTCAGGCAGGCAGGGGCCTAGTGAAGCTGGTTAGTTTCAGGAACTTCTTGAAGTTATCTTGAGTTTGCCTCCCTGTTTAAAGTGCTTTCCTGGAGCATGCTATGTTTAAATCTCAAAGGAAACTGTTACATCAAAGTCCTTCTTGGTGAGGAAGGAGTCATAGCAGCAGGACTGTGAGATAGCTGCTCACTTGCATCCACTGCAGGAAGCAGAGAGAAGACAGCTTCTGGAACAGTTTATTCTAGAACTTCAGATCATTGGCAGGTGCCAGCCACATTCAGTGTGAGTCATCCCCACTAAGTTAATATTCTCAGGGGAAGTGCTCATAGACCTGTCCAGAGCCATGTTTTCTGGGTGATTCTAAATCCAGTAAAGCTGTGAAAAATCAACCATTACATTGGTAAGGTGTTTTGCTCACAGCTTCATTTGCTCCACTCCTGTACTCCCTGATACAAGGCTGAGCTGGACTCCAAGGACAAGAAAGACTTTATCTTGTTTATTTGCATTTCTATCCCAGTATCTAGGCAGTCTGTAAATGAGTTCAGGGAAAGAGGAAGGACAAAGGAAAATGCCAGAGAAAGGGGAAGAAGAAAGCAGCTATAGACCTCTCTAATGTTGCAAGTGTAGTAAATGTCCCTCTTTGTATTCCATTTTTATTTCTAGAATTCCATTAAGTAAGCACAACAAATAAAAGAAAGTTCCTTGTAGAAATAATGCTTTTTAGTAAAGTGTTTTCACTGCTTAGATCAGTGGCCAAGCCTTGCTCTGAACCCCAAGCTGGGTTGCACCCTTTCTCTGGAGGTTAATGCTTACTGTAGTTGCTACACACTGGACTTTCTAAAACACTGCTATGTATATACTATGCTCATGAAGATCCCCATACTCGGGAGACCCTTCCTCAAGCCTCTGGAATCGTGACCACCCAAAAATCACAAGAAACCATACCTGGATGCAATCAGCAGAGGTTTATTAGGGGAGGAGCCGGCGGTCAAAAACGACAAGCTCTTTAGCTCCAAGAGCAGGGTTTTTGGCCTCGTGTGGTAGGTTAAAGGGTCTTTTATAGCATGGGGTGGGGAGGAAGGCATTTTCGCACGCTTACACATGATTGGTTGTTTTACAAATTTTGAACATAGCACTGGGAAGACCAAGGGAGGGGTAACCAAGAACAGTGGAACATTTCAGAGAAACTAGCCCAAATGATCTAGAGTCATGTGAGATCACTCTGCACACTCATTCTTCTCAAAAATGTGGTTTTCACCATACTATTGTGTCCTATCCTGCCATTTCAGATTACTATCTTTACTTTTTCCGGCTATAGGGCTATGGCCCCACCTAGGTGGTAGCATCTTTATCTGTAGTCAGGAATGCCTTCCTGCCTTGGTCGAGGCTTGGGGAATGTAATCCAGCAAGTGTCCTTCACCTGGAATGTGAAGGCCTGAAATCTTATTTTCAGTTCTGAGTTCTGTAAGGCAAAAAATCTACACATATTTCATAAAATAGCCTTTATAATTTTTCACTCTACAGAACAAGAATGTAAGTTCCAGAAAGAGGAACTGAATGTAAGATTTTTCAGTACTCTAGGACACTTGCTGGATGAATTACATTCCTCAAGCAGTAGGCCCACCTATGGGTAGGAGAGGCCCAAGGCAGGAAGACACATTCTTGATTTCAGATAAAGATGCTGCCACCTAGGTGGGGCTATAGCCAGAAAAAGTAAAGATAGTTAATCGGAAATGGCAGGATAGGACACAATGGCATGGTAAAAACCACATTTTTGAGAAGAATGCAGGGTGATTTCCACATGACACTAATCATTTAGGGTGAGTACCTCTGAATTGCTCCACTATTTTCATGTTTTCTATCCTATGCAACCCCTCACCGCCCTTCCCACTCCTCTGGTTTGTGGTTTTTCCCTTTAAAACCCTCCACAGACTGGCTGTGGGCGTCGAACTCCACTCCTGCGTGAGTGTGTGGTGAGACTGCTGGCTGCCAGGTTTCTTCCCTAATAAACCTCTGCTGATTGTATCCAGGTATGGTTTCTTGTGATCTTTGGGTGGTCATGATTTCTTGAGACTTGAGGAAGGGTCTCCGGAGTTTGGAGCTCTTCATTTCAATTTCTTTCTATCTATTGCTTACTATAAATTTGAATTTTCCTGCCTTCCTGTCTGTGCCTGTGCCTGGATCAGCCCTAAGGTTTCAGCTTCAACCCCCCAAAACTCAGAAGAGGCTGTACTCCCAGGAGCTCTAATACACCCAGAAGTGTAGGAAAATTGATGGGCTTGAAGAAAATAATGAAGAAGCTTATGATTATGTACTATTGTATAACAAGAAAGTGTGTAACCAATAAAAGACAGAGGTGAAACTTAGGAAGAAAAAAAAGTTGAATTTTCCTGAGGCATCTATTGTTTTTGTTTTGTTTGTTTGTTATTTTAATTCTTTACCTCTTCTGCTACTGGGACATTTAAAATTTTGATGTTTAAAGTATTTTTGTAATATTAATTCTTAACACTGTTCCGGACTGAAGTGACCTATTGGTTTAAACAAATGTTTTCTTTTCTTTATTTATGTTTTGTTTCTTTAAACAAATGTAAGTTTTAAGCCTACAATGTAAATTGGCTCCTGAAGGTTGCAGAATGCCACAGTTAGCAGCTCCAGGCACTAAGAGAATCAGAAAGGATTAGCTCAATCTTACTATGTTCTGAACATGTTTTTATTCTTTAAATGTGTTTGTGACTAGTTGAACTCCTCATTATCTATCTGCCCAAAGTAGCACTTAATCTGTCTGAGATTCCCATTCACAGCAAATTGAGTCGACCAAGAGATTTCAGCCTGAGCTGGACATGTGCTGATTTTTAAGCAGAGTGTATACACATCAACACCTCACCTGATATGGACACCAGAGTCAAGTTCTTTTGTATCCTAGACAACAGGCTACATGACCAAAGATGACCTTGAACTCTTGATTCTCCTACATCTGGGACCCCCAATTGTTAAGATTACAATAATGTATAGCCACTGAACAATTTCATGCTTTCTTCACTTGAAGATGAAGTAAATAAGAATAGAAGTAATACTTTCCCATCTCTTATTTTCCAACAGAAAATGTGATTTAAAAATAAATGACACTTCAGGTGACCACTATTCATGAACAACCATCTAACTTTGTATTTTACAGATATATTTCATTCCTCTCAGGACTATTTGGCTTATCTTTCTAACAGAATGAAGAACAGTTAACATTGCTTTAAGTGCATGCTTTTCCAAACATTTTATTTTCTTTCTTTTTCTTATTTTTTTAAATTTTTAAAGTTGTTTTATTGTGAAACAGGGTTTCTCTGTATAGCTTTGGCTGTCCTGGAACTCACTCTGTAGACCAGGCTGGCCTCAAACTCTGCCTCTGCCTTCCAAGTGCTGAGATTAAAGGTGTGTGGCATCACTGCCGGGCCCAAATATTTTCAAGTGCAAGGCCTGGTGCATTTCTTGCCATTCATGTCATCATCTGCCAGTATTATCAGGGCACATAGCAGCTCTGAGGAGGAGAAAACTAGCAGGCTCAGCTAGCTTATGAGAGCTACTTGCTTTTTTATATTAGTCATGTAGAAGTCTTTGGGAGATGGAAGGACTGTTGAAACTTTTGGTTAATGTCTCTTAGTACATTGACCCTGAATGTATATGTCATGTTTTGGTACAGAGGTACTACAATAGACACCTTGTCTAGTTCCAAGCCTAGGCTGCTACTTGGATGTTTTTGCCAAGTGTGTTGAGACACCATTTGTCTGAGGTTGCTGGTTATAACTCCTTTCTCCTGATGTTGTACTTCAGTTTATCACATGATGATGATGATGACTGCTGCCAACCCCAAGACTAAAGAATCAAATCCATCATTTTGGGTATCTCCATTTTCCTGTCACCTGTGAGGCTCTGGATCTGTAGTTTCTTAGTAGAGTTTTTGCCTGAAAAGTTTAAACTCTAGGATTGCAGAAATTTGGTATGTTGTTTCATATCTTTGAGAATTAGAATCTTGGAGAATCAGAAGTTCAAGGACATCCTCAGCTGCATAATAAATCCAAGCCCAGCCTTAGTTATGTGAGACCTCATCCCAAACAAATACAGCAAGACTGAATTAGACCATCAATATACAGATCCAAGAATAAGAAATCACTGGTTTTTGTGTGTAGAATGTTAACCACAGAAGAAAAGGGAAGCCTGTCTCGTTTCAGTACTGCTGCCTGTGGAGTAGTGGCCACTCTCCAGGAAGCCTACCTTTGTGAACTGCTAGGACAAGGTGTTCTTTTTTTTAGTATGTAAATGAAAGATCAGAAAGATCAGATATGTGTCAAACAGCAAGTCAGTGTTGGAATGTTGGATTCTAAGATCCAAACCAGGGGATGTGCTCCCCCAGAATCACACATGGACAGAGGATTTGCTGCAAGAACATGAGATTTAATGATACTGGTGCACCAGGACTCTCTTGCATGCCTTCAAGGGAGCCCCAAAGAAAGGCTAGGAGTGGTTCTTATACAGAGCTCATGAGGGCAACCACAAAGGACCCCAAGGGCTGACCTTCTCAGGTCTGATGTATAGATGATTCAGATTCACACATTATTTTTTTCCTGACCACCTCCCATCCTGGAATGTGTATCTGTGCTCTGGGCCTTCCCCACCCACAGCTGCTACAGCAGTGACCCTGAGGTCCCCAGGCCAGCCATGCATGCCAAAATAGGCATGCACTGCTTCACCACTGCCTCCTCTGCTGACAGCAGAGGGATAGAGCTTTTTTCTCTTGGCAGCCAACTTGCATGTCTCTGTGCTCTGGACCTTCCCCAACTGCAGGTTGGTTCTCTTCCCTGTGGTCTGAGGAATGTTAATCAGCCTCTCCCTTTCTCTTCTGAATGTTAATCCAGTAAGTGTCCTCTGACTAAGGATTGTGCCCCTCCCAGGATGTGTCCTGGGACAGTGGGATTCTTTTAATCTTAAATTTAAACCTGAAAAGATTCAAAAGTCTTAGATTACCCCTTTTTCTTGTGGGTGATTTCAATCACGGAATCACAAACTGTCATTTACCCTAAGCCCCACCCTCTAAGGCTGCATCTGGGATATGGTTTAGATTCAAAAGTCTCCTATCTCTGACATTTGGGTAATCTCTACCCCTGTGCTTTTAGGGTGGGGATATCTCAGGAGTCAAGGCCTGCTGCTCTTTGGTCTTGTAGAACAGCTGGTGATCTTGAGCTTGAGGGGGTGTCTCAGGTATCTGGATGCTCTCCAGTTGGCATCAGTTGAAGGTGCTGGTCTGAGTTATGTGAAGTCAGACAGTTACTTTATCTACTTCAACAGAGGTCAGGATAGTCAACAGCACCAGGAACAGCCTCTTATTAGCCTGAAAAGTCATTTCTGGGGGGGGGGGGGTGGTGAGTCAAGAGCTGGAATCAAAGGAGTTTGGGTCCTACACAAGAGGGGTGTTCTGGGTTTGGAACAGGGACAGTACAAGGAACCCCCAGCCAGTGCCAGTGGCTGAGGACAATTTAGTTAAGGTATGTTTTTAGGGTACTGTTCATTCTTTCTACCTGCTCTGAGCTCTGGGGACAGTAAGAACAATGGAGCTTCCAATTAATCTCAATATCTCTGACAATATTCTGACTTACCTTAGAAACAAAAGCAACATTGTTATCTGATCTAATTATCTCTGGCACCTGAAACTTTGGGGAGATTTCTTCTTCTAATATATTACTATCTCTCTGGCCCAAAACCTGAGGTTCATTATACACCTTAGATCTCTGGATTGCTTGGATGTGCTTATTTCTCAAGAGTCTATCTGTGCATTTAGCCTAGTAAGTTTTTTGTTTGTTTTCTGGAGAGTATAGTTCTCCCTTCTTGTGTGCACCATTGCCTCTTTTTCTCTAGGTAGTAATTGGCAAGATGGCTAGCAATCTGAGTTCTTTCTTTTTCTCTGTGTTTTAAGTGAGGCCATCTCTTAATCTAGTCTCAATATCCAGTGGGTGTCTCTTGCAGGCCCATAACTGGGACAGGCTCTTGTATAGCCATTTCTCAAGCCACTTGATCTGTCTAGTTATTGCCTTGGGCCACTGAGTCTCCTCCCTTCTGGTGTCCTGAGCAATGAATACTCACAGTTGCTGGCTTCATCAGGGCATCCAAGAGACCTAAGATTTCTTCTGATATTGTAGAGTGAAAAATTATAAAGGCCATTTTATGAAATATGTGTAGATTTTTTGCCTTACAGAACTGAAAATAAGATTTCAGGCCTTCACATTCCAGGTGAAGGACACTTGCTGGATTACATTCCTCAAGCCTCGCCCAAGGCAGGAAGGCATTCCTGATTACAGATAAAGATGCTACCACCTAGGTGGGGCCCTAGCCCTATAGCCGGAAAAAGTAAAGATAGCAATCTGAAATGGCCGGATAGGGCACAATGGCATGGTAAAAACCACATTTTTGAGAAGAATGCAGGGCGATTTCCACATGACACTAATCATTTAGAGTGAATACCTCTGAATTGTTCCACTGTTTTCATGTTTTGTATCTTTAACAACCCCATCCCACTCCCCTGGTTTGTGGTTTTTCCCTTTAAAACCCTCCAAGGACTGGCCGAGGGGGTCGGACCTTGACTCCAGCGCGAGTACCTGGTCAGACCGCTGGCTGCCAGCTCTTTCCCTAATAAACCTCTGCTGATTGCATCCAGGTATGGTTTCTTGTGATCTTTGGGTGGTCGCGATTCCGGAGGCTTGAGGAAGGGTCTCCCGAGTATGGGGGTCTTCATTTGGGGGCTCGTCCGGGATATGCGACCACCTTAATCCAAGAACCACGCTGGGAGGTAAAGGGACACCGCGTTTTTTTTTCTGTCTGGTTGTTGTGTGACCTTTTGTATAAATTGCCTGGTTTTTCATGTACTGATTTCTGGTTTTTCATGTGCGGGTTTGCCTAAATCGTCTGATTTCTCGTGTGCTAGGGTTGCCTAAATCGTGTGCTGTTTTGTCTAGGTTTAAGTTATTTGGTTTCTAAGTTGTTTGTGCCCGTCTGTCTGAATTATTTGGTTTCTGAAAAGTGCACTTCGGTTTGGACTGGCAGCTGTTTCTGTCTCGTGAGGGGCAGTAAACCATTTTTGTTTCGAGAGGGGACAAATGAGTGATTAGCAGACGTGCTAGAGAGTCACTAGCTGCTGCACCTCCAGAGACGTTTGGGGGTTCATCTAGGTGCCGGGGAGGACGTGGAATCCCTCTAGGCTGGCACAGGTTTGCATCTAGGGGCCGGAGAGGACGTGGAATCCCTCTTGGCTGGCACTGGAGATTGAGACAGGTTTTTTGTTAGTCTTTTTGTGTGTTAACAATGAAACTAGAGAGAAAAGGTCAGAAATGGCCACCGTGGTTGTTATGCTCTCATGGCAGTGTGTCTATTTTTGGGTTGTTCATTGCTGGTATGTTAGAAATCTGTTAGACTTGGTCCAGCATAGGCTGACCAAGTTGTCTGAATCTGTTAAATCTGAATCTGTGAAGACTGACCGCGTTGTCTGGTTATTGGAGTCTTACTTGGAAGGCGAGAGGACTTCCAGAAGGTCAGGGGATCTGACTGTCAGGTTTCAAGAGACTGAGCGCTCCTACTTGGGAGAAGACGTGGAATCCTTCTCCATCTGGGGTCGTGACCAAATGTAGTTAAGTGTTATTTGTGCCACCCGTGGCAGGGGTGAGCTATCTGTGTTTTATGTACTACCCGTGAGAGGGGTGAGTTATTTGTGTTGTTTTTTTATATGTGTGTGTCTTTTCTTGGCAAATCATCTGTGTGTTAGCTGTTAATCTACTGTGTTAAACATCTTGAGTTAAAAATAGGTAACATGATTGCCGGCAGAGAGAGAAATGAAGCCGCCGGTACAAGAATACAACTGCAGAAAGGCGGGCAGGTCCTTTAATAAGGGGCAGCTACCTCGGTTCGTGCTCGCGGTTTGTGTTCCTACAGCCCGCCTACCGCATGTAGGGAATGCTTCAGGTAACAGCACATGGAGGGTGCCCTCACCCAGCCCGCTCACCCAGCCCCCACTTGGCGGGCTACAACTCGTGGTTCCCCAGCACAGCAACAGCGTGCAACAGCTACCTAGTTTGGTATTCCTGGCTGTACTGGGTACCTTGAGGTCACTAGTGCAACAAATGGCGGTTTTCCACCTGCCGCCTATGAAGATAGATGAGAACCCAGGTGATAAAAGAAAAAAGAAAAAAACCTGGCAGTGGAGCCAAGACAGCTAGACAAACAGCCGCAGCAAGATTGTTCACCTGAGAGTTAATTATTTTTTTTTTAAAAAAGACAAGAACTGGTTAAAACTGCTTACTTAATTTAGTTTAAAACTTACTTGTGAGGCAGTCTTGATTTACACAAGAAAAACTGATAATTCGCCCTGCTCTGTGGCTAGGAGAAGGACACCAGCAGAAAGTAGAAAAAAAAAAGGGGCCAGCAGTTTTTTAGCTTCTGTATGTAATAAGGAAGTTGATAATGATTTTTCCCAGTTTTATAAGTAAAGGAGTGCTTTTTTCTAAAATTACAGCTTAAAAGTTATAGGCTGCCCTGAGTCAGAATATATATATATATGAGTCAGGAATATATATATAAATTTTTTAGCCATTACTGTTTGAGACAATTTCATTATTTGTATGAGATTTTCATTAAGATTTGGTTCAAAGATGAGAGTTCTGACAAGATAAAATTAAAGAAGTGGTGAAGACTTGTGCTCTTACGTTAGACATAAAAATGTTTACTTTATTGTTCTTGTTGTAATCAGAAATAACTCTTTAAAAGGTTTTTATAGAACTATGACCAAAATTTCTATTTTGTTAAAAGTTAAATTCAGATAAGTGTCAAATGTAACTCAAGTTGCCTTTTAAAAATTGTTAATAACTGTATGAACCTTCAACATCGTAATAGTCCTTACTGTGAAATGCTATAGATAAAGCTATTTGTTCTGATTTGATTTCTTTCTTAGAGCTTCAGAGGTGAGCTCACATTACACCTGTGGACAAGGTACTGTTTGCAGACTGAATTAGGTTATGGTCTCTAGTGTGATGTGAACAGCAGTCATGCAGCCTCACAAATGCATCAGTCTACACAGAGTTCAAAGCAATAAATAAGGTAAAAGCCTTGCTTTCACAAGACCTTTGCAGGTTCTGGTCTTCAGATTGGGGACCCCGTCAATTGATCAGGCCGTGGTCAGCAGCAGGTCAATTTGGAGCAGATTTGACTGAGACCTCCATGTGACAGAAGGTAAGGGACACCCAGAGGCCCACGCCAGATTCCGCTGATAGGTCTTGAGAGAGAAGATTATATGAGACCCCACTAAGTTTGATCAGGACACATGAGGTTAAGCAGAGATCAGATAAGTTACCCACAGCCTTTCTAGACTAGCTCATAGAGACATTCTGTCAGTGTAGACAAGGCTCCAGAGGCTACAGAGACTACAAGAAGAAAAGAGTAGAGAAGAAGAATAGAGATAAGTTGCTGTGAGTCCACAGGAATAGAGAGGAATAGAGGAGACTAGAGAGAGGTGAAGAAAGAGAAAGGTGACAGGAAAGAATTTACAGAAAGCAGAAAAAAGGGATTCCAATCAAAGAGAGATAAAACTCTTTGAAAAAGACCAGTGTGTGCATTGCAAGTAAAGGAGCCACCCAACCTTTGATAGACACAGGGGCTTCCTCCAGGCCAATGGGTCAAAAGGTATTCATGGACTACCCGAAAATGGTGGACTAAGAGATGGGCTGGGTATCCCATTCATTTATGGTCATCCTAGACTGTTCCTACCCTCTGTCGGGTTGAGACTTACTCCCCAGGATTGGGGCCCAGACAGGCTGCAACTAACTGACAAGAACTCACGGGTAGAGGAAAGGCTCCTCCTACTGACTCCAGCCGGGAGCCGAGGTAACGTGCTTTACAGACGGGAGCAGTTTTCTCCATGCTGGTCAGAGACAAGCCAGCGCTACTGTGGTGGACACATGCCATCTGGACTGACTCCCCACCCCTGAGATCATCGGTGCAGAGAACAACCTTGGAACTTGGGGCTGACAAGAAGACCAACATCTGCATGGACAACAGGTATGCTTTTGCCACAGTCCATGCCTGCAAGGCTATATGCCAAGAGAGGAAACCCTGATGAAGCCAGCAACTGTGAGTACTCGTTGCCCAGGACACCAAAAGGGAGGAGACTCAGTGGCCTGAGGCAATAACCGGACAGATCAAGTGTCTTGATACGGCAGCCTGTTCCAGTTGTGGGCCTAAGAGATGGCCTCACTTAAAGCACAGAGTAAGAAAAAGAACTCAGATTGCTAGCCATCCTGCCAGATACTATCTAGAGAAAAAGAGACAATGGTGCACACAAGAAGGGAGAACTATACTCCCCAGAAAGCAAAGGATTTACCAGGCTAAATAATACACAGATGGACTCTTAAGATATGAGTGCAACCAAGCAGCTAAGAGACTTAAAGCGTATAAGGGACCTTAGGTTCTAAGCCAGAGAAATAATAGGACTTAGAGTAGATAAGAAATACCTAGGAGAAAACAGCCTAGAATAGGGACCTTCCCGAGGTTTCAAGTGTCCTAGGTAATTAGATCAGAGAGCAGTTTTAAGGTAAGTCAGGAATTGAAGATCCACTGTTTATATTGTCTCCGAAGCTCAGGACAGGTAGAGAGAATATACAGGACCCTAAAATTAAACTACCCTTGGGAACTGGCGCTGGCTAGAGTGTCCCTTGTTCTTGCTCCATACCCAGAATGCCCATTTTGTGTGAGAAATGATTTTTCAGGCTACTAAAAGACTGTTCCTGGTGCTGTGGACCATCCGACCTCCTTGAAGTTCACCATCACCACCTGTGACTGATGTCAACTGGAGAAGATCCAGATGCCTGAACAACCCCCTACTCTTTGGCTCCAGGTCTTCTGCTATTCTACAAGGCTAAAGAAGCAGCAGGCCTTGACTCCTGAGACCACCCCAGAGGCACAGGGAAAATGCTGCCTTGGAGGGTGGGACTTAGTGTGTGTACACCCAAGGTTAAATGACAGCTTGTGATTACAAGATTGAAGTTGAAATGTGAATCTAGAGTTATATAGATTTGTTCCTTTTGCAATTTCTCTTTATTATATATGTGATTTTATGTATATGTAGACAGCTATGTGCCACAAAATGTGGAAAAGTCAGAAGACAACTTTGAAAGTGTGCTACAAAGAAAAGGAAATGTTTTGAAACCCCTAGTCAATAGAATAGAGCCCAAGAACCCCTGCTAACAGATACCTAGTGCCTAAAATTGATAAATGGTAGACTTACAGCTCCGGGTTAACACCATGTGTTTCCACTGCTATCTTTGATGAAAACAAAGATTATTGTGTACTTGTCCATCTAGATCCCGCAGGTACTCTTGAACTGAGTTTGAGATACACCCTAGATGATTCTGCAGACAGCCTATTTTCCTTGACTCTAGCTGTTACATTGTGACTAGGAGTGGCCATAGGTATAGAGACAGGTGTAACTACATTGATACAGACACCTCATTATTTTCATCAGCTGAGAGCTGCCACTGATGTGGATTTGAGAGCCCTAGAACAGTCAGTAACAAAGTTAAGTTGTTACTAGACTTGCTGTTTCTTAAAGGAGAAAGTCTGTGTGCTGCTCTAAGAAAAAATGTTACTATTATGTAGACCATTCAAGAGTGACCAGAGAGTAAATTCAGAAAAAAAAAGTTAGACCAGAGACAAGATAGAGATGCACAGCAACTTTGATTCGAGAGTTGGTTCAATCCTCCCTTGCTGGACCCCTTGTGATTTTACTTTTGCTCTTAACCATAGGCCCCTACATTTAAAATAGATTAGTAACTTTTGTTAGAGAAAGGATAAATGCTGTTCAGCTTTTTGTGTTGCGCCACCAATATAAGACTTTGGGTCAAGAAAATGGTAATTATGATGACACTGGAGTTTAAACTTTTCTAAAGATCCTAATCGGAAAAAGTGGGGTGAGAATAGACTTATTAATAATTGAGTTTTTATGATTAAAAACATAGCCAAATCGGAAAAAGTGAGGAATGTAGAGTGAAAAATTATAAAGGCCATTTTATGAAATATGTGTAGATTTTTTGCCTTACAGAACTGAAAATAAGATTTCAGGCCTTCACATTCCAGGTGAAGGACACTTGCTGGATTACATTCCTCAAGCCTCGCCCAAGGCAGGAAGGCATTCCTGATTACAGATAAAGATGCTACCACCTAGGTGGGGCCCTAGCCCTATAGCCGGAAAAAGTAAAGATAGCAATCTGAAATGGCCGGATAGGGCACAATGGCATGGTAAAAACCACATTTTTGAGAAGAATGCAGGGCGATTTCCACATGACACTAATCATTTAGAGTGAATACCTCTGAATTGTTCCACTGTTTTCATGTTTTGTATCTTTAACAACCCCATCCCACTCCCCTGGTTTGTGGTTTTTCCCTTTAAAACCCTCCAAGGACTGGCCGAGGGGGTCGGACCTTGACTCCAGCGCGAGTACCTGGTCAGACCGCTGGCTGCCAGCTCTTTCCCTAATAAACCTCTGCTGATTGCATCCAGGTATGGTTTCTTGTGATCTTTGGGTGGTCGCGATTCCGGAGGCTTGAGGAAGGGTCTCCCGAGTATGGGGGTCTTCATACCCAGCCCAACATTTGGTCCACCATTTTTCTGGTAGTCCCTGAATACATTTTGGTACCAGTGGCTCTTTGGAACCAAGATATTTTCTTGGAAATAGGGCCATCGGCTTGGAGGAGGACTGAGTGTTGAGTCCCTGTGTCTACCAAGAGTTGTGTGGGTCTAAGCCCCATCTACCCCATTTGCTGTCTTAACTCAGAGCTAATACCTTCACCATCTGGGGGTGTTTTTCTCAAGGCCTGGGATTTCCTGACCCTGGCTTCTATTTCTTAGGGCAATCTTGGGCCCCACAGCTGGCTCAGTTTTCTGTCTCCCTTTGATTGAAGTCTCTTTTCTCTGCTTTCTCTTAACTACTATAGCCAAGCTTTTCTGTAAGTTCCTTTACTGTCACCTTTCTTTTTCCTCATCTCTCTTTTATCCTCTTTCTTTCTCTTTCTCTTTTCTTTTCCTTTCTCCATGATATGGTAGTCTTCCTGACCAACTTACACTAAACATTTTAATGACTTATCTTGTAGTCCCTCTAGCATCTCAAGCTTTTTTCTGGTATCTAATAGCCTTGCCTATACTGACAGAATGTCTCTGTGAGCTATTCTAGAAAGGCTGTGGGCAACTCATCTGATCCCTGCTTAACCTCACGTGCCTTGGTCAAACTTAATGGGATCTCATGTAGCTCTCTCAAGAGCTGCCAATGGAATCTGGTGTGGCTTTTAAGTGCCCCTTACCTTCTGCCACATGAAGGTCTCAGTCAGATCTGATAAGAAGTAACAGGCGGTTGACCAAGGCCTGGTCTATTGATGGTGCCTGAGGGAACATTCTTTCTTTTTGGAATCTTCTCTTGTTCTTTAGTACTGAAAACTCGCTCCTGATAGCCAGAACCTACAGGGGTCTTGGGGAAGAAAGGCTTTTATGGGGAGAAGGGTGTTCCTCTACTAGATTCATCTAGGTGACTATATTGGGCACTTGTTCTGGGTGCCCGAGGGATCCTGGTCTATCTATTGCTTTGATCACTTGTACAAAGGTCTTTATGGGTGGCTACCCTAAGCAGAGAGTAACTAATTTACTCTTTTTTACTATAAATTTATATCTGTACCAAAACAGAGGTCTATTCTTTTGGCTCTCTGACTCAGCACGGCCTGTAACTTTTTACAGCAGGTGACCTGCCTGACCTGCCTGCAAGCAGTTTTGTTGTTTCAGAGTTTTTATGCTGAAGTCACATAGCACTGGACTTGTCTCAGCACTACTCACTCACATGTTTTAAATACATATATATATATATATCAGGTGAATAATCTTTCCAGGGCTGTTTTGTCTAGCTGCCATGGCTCAGAGAAGATGTCTTTCTCCTCTGTCAGGTTCTTAATCACCTGAGCCCTGACTATCTTTTTATGGATGTACTCGGATTCCTCAGCACCAGCTATGGAGAGTAGGGAACAGGAGCTGCAGTCCCTGTGCTTCTCCCCTCCACTGCTGGCAGCCAATAGAAGGGGCCAGAGGCCAAGGTTCCCACAGGTGGCAGTTGGGAAACCTCCAAGCTGCTACAGCAGTGACCCCGAGGTCCACAGCCCAGCCATACATGCCAAAATAGGCACTCACAGCTCCATCACTGCCTCCTCTGCTGACAGATGATGGACAGAGCATTTTCCTCTTGGCAGCCAACTTGCATGGCTTGGTGGTTCAAGGGCGTTGCACTAGGGGAGTTGCCATCTGTCGCCCATTGAGTGCGGATTGGGTGAGCGTGTTCTTCATGCAGTGCTACCTGGAGAACACCCTATGTGCAGTGGGCAGGCTGCCCAAACCATGGTGCCTGGTCACCAAAGGGCCTGCCTAACTCTGCTCTGCAGCAGCTCCCTTGCACCACCTCTATCTCTTTCTCTGTCTTCGGCCAAGTAACTTTCTTTTTAACTTAGGAAGTTTAGCACAGTAGATTCAGTCCAAAATAATATCAGTCAAAGTCCAAGAACACACAGAATGACAACCAATACACAGTTCTCCAAGAAAACAGAGAAAAACAACACAGACAGCGCACACCTCTCATGGTCGAAGACACAATTAAGACAGTGAAAAACTGCTGATGGGAGACTAATAAACAGTCGATTTGGCCAGCCTTCACTGGACTTAATTTAACAGATTCAGAGGACTTGGTCAGCCTATGTTGGACCAAATCTAACAGATTTCTAACACCACCAGCAATGAACAATGTAAACAGAATTAGACACAGACACACTGTCATGAGAGTGCAACAAACCCCAGGCGGCAATGGCCAAAGACCATCTTCAAATGGATAAGGGTTGTTGCTGACCCTATCTCCCACACAAACAAACTCCTGTAAATCCTCTATTCCATCCCCCCACATTTCAATGAGAATGTTTCCCCACTCACCCACTCCTGTCTCCCTGCCCTGGCATTCCCCTACACTGGGGCAATAAGCCTTCACAGAAATAAGGGCTTCTCCTCCCACTGGTGCCCAACAACAAGGCATACTCTCTTTCATATGCAGCTGGAGCTATGGGTCCCTCCATGTATATTCTTTGGTTGGTGGTTTAGTCCCTTGGAGCTCTAGGAGGTCTGGTTGGTTGATACTATTGTTCTTCCTATGGGGTTGCAAATCCCCTTAGCTCTTTCAGTCTTTTCTCTGACTCCTTCATCAGGGCCTTGTGTGCTTAGTCCATTGGCTGGCTGTGAGCATCTGCCTCTTTATTTGTCAGGCTCTGTAGACTAGGCTGGCCTCGAACTCAGAAATCTGCCTGCCTCTGCCTCCCAAGTGTTGGGATTAAAGTTGTGTGCCACCACCGTCTGACTAAATTTTCTTTTCAAACATGATATATTTTGACCATGTTTTCCTCTCTGTCAATTTCTTCTGGATCTTCTCTACATTCCCACCTACTCACCTTTATGTTCTTTCTTTCTCTTTAAACACACATGTAAAGAAAACCAAGAAACACACACACACACACACACACGCACACATACAAATGGAAGTTAAAAATAAACAAACAAAATGCCAATAAGACAAGGATGCCCAAACAAATCAAAATGAGACCAAAAAGTCTACAAAATACCTTTGAGTTAGTTTTGTGTTGGGGATTTGTGAATAGGGATTGCCCTGAAGAGAGCTTAATATAATCACCTGAGTTTACTTCTTTGTTTTTCATTTTCTAGAGTTCCAGTCCAGAATTTGCTCTACTTCTCTACAGGACCTATCCAATTAGTTACCTCATACTGTCAATTGCTTTGGTCATTTCCAGAACTTACTTTGAGTTAACTGTAGCATGTGACTCTGTAGGATTTTTGTCCTTGAAACATCATAACCTTTTGTAGATTGTTTTTGTTTTCCTGTTTTCTACTTCTATTAATTGTTCATCCTTCTAAGTCTGCTTAGCTGGTTCTTCATCATACTGACAGTATCTATACAGTTTCAAATTTCAGTCATCAAGTCTTTTTTGTTATTTTTCTATTTTCTTTTTTGAGTATTAATTTCTATTAACATCTACATGTCTTTAAGAATAATGTATTGGAGCTGATCCTGTGCCACAGTGCTCCATATGCAAATGCTGCCAGGAGAGAGCTGGTTAACCAGGAGTGCCAACACACCTGTGAGCACAGGTAAGACCACCACTTATGCTCAAATTTCTGGCCCATGAGGGACCTGCACAGAGCTATCAGGACATAGACACCAAGGAAAAACTGGGTATAGGATCCTTTTGGTTTCCACCTGCACCCCAGAGCTGACCCTGTGACACAGTTCTTAATACCCATATTGCTCCCAGAGAGAAGTGGTCTCCCAGAAGTACTGACACATAGGCTTGCAGGAGGGACAAGCCACAGTTAGAGACAGCAAGACCAGCTAACACCAGAGATAACCAGATGGTGAGAGGCAAGAGCAAGAACATAAGCAACAGAAACCAAGGCTGCTTGGCATCATCAGAACCTAGTTCTCCCACCACAGCAAGTCCTTGATACACCAACACACTGGAAAGCAAGAGTTTGATTTAAAATCACATCTCAGGATGATAATAGAGCACTTTAAGAAGGACATAAGTAACTCCCTTAAAGAAATACAGGAGAACACAGGTAAACAGTTAGAAGCTCTTAAAAAGGAAACACAAAAAAAATCCTTAAATAATTACAGAAAAACAATCAAACAGGTGAAGGAATTGAACAAAACCACCCAGGATCTAAAAATAGAAACAGAAACAATACAGAAACCACAAAGAAAGACAAACCCAGAGATAGAGAACATAAGAAAGAGATCAGGAGTCATAGCCACAAGCATCACCAACAGAATACAAGAGACAGAAGAGAGAATCTCAGGTGCAAAATAAAACATAGAAAACATTGACAAAACAATCAAAGAAAATGCAAAATGCAAAAAAGTTCCTAACCCAAAACGTCCAGGAAATTCAGGGCACAATGAAAAGACCAAACCTAAAAAAAATAGGTATAGAAGACAGTGAAGATTCCCAACTTAAAGGGCCAGTAAATATCCTCAACAAAATTATAGAAGAAAACTTCCCTACCCCAAAGAAAGAGATGTCCATAAACAAGAAGCCTACACAATTCAAAATAGATTGAACCAGAAAAAAAATTTCTCCCATCATATAATAGCCAAAACACCAAATGCACAAAACAAAGAAAGAATATTAAAAGCAGTAAGGAAAAAAGGTCAAGTGACATATAAAGGCAGACCTATCAGAATTGCACCAGACTCCTCACCAGAGACTATTAAAACTAGAAGACCCTGGGCACATGTTATACAGACCCCAAGAGAACACAAATGCCAGCCCAGGCTACTATACCCAGCAAAACTCTCACCATAGATGGAGAAACCACGATATTCCATGACAAAACCAAATTTACACAATATCTTTCCAAAACACCAGCCCTACAAATGATAAGAGATGGAAAACACCAACACTCAGAGGGAAACTACACCCCAGTAAAAGCAAGAAAGTAATCTTCCAACAAATCCAAAAATAGATAGTAACATAAATAATGCCACCGCTAATAACAAACGTAACAAGAAGCAACAATCTCCTCTCCTTAATATCTCTTAACATCAATGGACTCAGTTCCCCAATAAAAAGACATAGACTAATGGAGTGGATATGCAAAAGGACCAAGCATTTTCCTGTATACAGGAAACCCACCTCAGTGACAAAGACAGACTCTACCTTAGAGTAAAAGGCTGGAAAACAATTTTTCAAGCAAATGGTCCTAAGAAACAAGCTGAAGTTGTTATTCTAATATTAAATAAAATCGACTTTCAACTTAAAGCCATCAAAAAGGATAAGGAAGGACATTTCCTATTCATCAAAGGAAAAGTCCACCAACATGAACTGTGAATTCTGAACATCTATGCACCATATACAAGAGCACCCACTTTCATAAAACAAACCTTACTAAAGCTCAAAGCACACATTGAATCTCACACAATAATAGTGGGAGTCTTTCAAAACCCCACTCTCAGCAATGAACAGATCATGGAAACAGAAACTAAAAAGAGATACAGTGAAACTAACAGAAGTTATGAACCAAATGGATTTAACTGATATCTACAGAACATTTCATCCAAAAGAATATACCTTTTTCTCAGCACCTCATTACAGTCTCCAAAATAGACCATATAATTGGTCACTAAAACAGGCCTCAACAGATACAAAAGATTGAAATAATCCCATATATCCTATGAGATCACCATGGATTAAGGCTGGCCTTCAATAATGACAAAAACAATGGAAACCCCACATTCACGTGGAAACTGAACAACATTCTACTCAATGATAATCTAGTCAAGGAAGAAATAAAGAAATTAAAGACAATAGCATTGACACAAGGAGTTAAGACAATTATTTTTGTTAACCATCTAGCAAAAAATGTTACTAATGTATTGAGTATACAAAAGAATTTATATAGGAATCTGGAACAACGGATAAGGCTCTATAACTTATTCAAATTATCCTAAAGGAGGTTCAGCATTCAAGAGTTAGAAGCCATTCCAAGTATCATGACTAATATCATTGGAGTAGTGTTACTTCTAAAATTTACAATGATTGTCATTATAATTAGAAAAAAAGTTTAACCACACCTGTAAGATATTTGGAATAATCCTAACACCTCTCTGGTTGTGTTAACTTTGCATAGTGATATTATACATTTAAATAATGCTGCTCTGTTGAGCTTTGATGCTGCAGATAATGCTGATAAAATTATCCATGGCCTGAGGTCAGAATTTCCATTTTGGTCAAACCACAATAATGGCATAAATAGCTTGATCAGGCTATGCCTTCTTGTCCTGTGAATACTTTTACTCTTGCCCATCATGTTAAAGCTTGTTTCTAACTACATCAACAGGCTGGCAGCCAAAGTATGTGACTTGAAACTGATAATGGACCACCAGACAGAGTTGTTAATTTAACAGGCTTGCAAGCCTAGGATGGGTAATATTCTGCACAGAGCCTTACCAACCTAAGACAGAAGTGCTTTGCTTATGATGATGCCTATTCCACAACGGGTAAAAAAGGCTTTCTTGTCAGAATGTCCTAAATAGGCTCAGTATGGTTTATGTAAAAACCATACTGAAAAGGGGGACAATGTGGACAGTTTTGGGGACTGCCCAGCAGGAATCTGACATAGTCCAAGGATAAGGAAATGGACTGCAGGCAGGAATCTGACATTGGGCTGGAACAAAGAAGTAATTTCAGGCAGAAATCTAAATCTTAGGCTTGAACAAAGAAGTAATTGTAGCCAGAAACCTAATTCTTAAGCTAGAACAAAAAATAGGCTTCGGGCATGAACATGACTTTGGGCTAGGACAGGAAAGTCGGCTCAGATACATTGATAATCCTAATAAGTCCTTAGAAATAGTGATCACAGGACTCTGTTTATTGTCATGCATTTTCTTTGATTATCTGAGTTTATTGCCTTCCTTGTTCCTGGACTATTTGCATCTATTGTATTGCTAGTTTCTCAACCTAAAACTGACCTTAATACTTGCATGTAATTTAAACAGTATAAAGGTAAAAAAGAAGGAGGAGTGATGGGATAGGGGGTTAATGGGTGGGGGGAATGGGGAAGGGGGATGGCATCTGAAATGTAAATAAATAAAATATTAAATAAAAACAAAAAAAATCACAAAAATTAAACAATAAATTTCCCAATATATTTAAATTTACCCAAATAACATTAATGTTATTTTGCGGTTTCATCCTATTTTAAACAGAAGAGCTACTGTTAAGAAAACAAAAAAAAAGTTTGTGAGAATAAATGCTGGGAAAGATATGGGGAAAGGGGAATCTTTATTAACCCTCCTGAGATTGCAAACATTGCAGACACTCTGTAAATCATTGTGGAATACCCATCTCATGGCCCTGATACAATACTCCTTGGCATGTGACCAAAGGACTTGATATCCTACTCCACAAGTATTTTCCTGGTCATGTCTAGTACCTTAACATTCATAATGCTAAGAAATGAGAACAACTTAAATGTCCTTCAACCAATAAACAAATACATAATACACATGTATAATGGAATTCTACTTATCTGTGGAAAAAAATCATGAGACTATCAGATAAATATGTGGAAATAAATATTATTATAATGAGTGAGAAAAAATAGAAAATATTTCTATTTTTAGAAAATAGAAAATAGAAAAATAGCTATGAAATAATCTTTTGTATTTGTACTTTCTGGCTTTGAATCTGAAGATGTGAGTTTATAACATAGAGTAATTGCACAAACCATGAATGTAAAGAGGAACTAACTTGGGACAGAACTTTATATATTGGAATAGTACACAGATGCTATAGAGGAAGAAATAGTAAAAACTGAGAGGGGGCCTTAATTGGGAAGTTGTTCTTAGAGGGTAGTGTGGAGTGACAGGAAGGAAGGGTAGATAAATAATGCCAAATATTTTTGACAATACATAGGGAATCATATTTTCTTATTTATCTAAAATCATGTATGATACACATTTATGTGTATTATATATTAACATGAATTTATGTTATGTCATTTTGAATGATAATGATCCCCTCAAGGGTCATTGCCTACTTAGAAAATTCCCAGTACCATGCACAAGGAACCTCCTCTTGAGTTGTTAATCAGGGTAATCCAAGAGACCTCCAAAAAAGGCCCTGGAAACTAGACCCTTGTAATAAAGTAACATTAACTAAAAACCCAGAAATTGGGGGACTTAAGCTAGAACTAATATGGAAATCTCTTTAATAAGAAGTGAATTTTATAAAATGAGAAGATACTGCACAAACTGCCAAGTGAGAGGTGCAATCACTCAACATATGGAGACATGAAGTCTTTGAGCCACAAATATGACTTTACTGGTGATACATCCACAATGGTACAATAAGAGGGATTTTTATCTTTGCAAAATCAAGTGCTGTTTATTTGGACTTAAGGCCTTCTCAACAAGAGGGAAGCCATGCTTGGTACTGTACACTTGGGATTGGAGAGGGCATAAATCCAAGAGGAGAATCCACAACTGCCAGTATCCTAAAGTAGCATAATTTGTAGCTGTTTTTTGAATATATATTTTCATATACACAAGTAAATATAGTTCTCAAACTTCACCAATGAAGATTAATTTTGCAATATATGGAGACTATCACAAATTTCTGCAAAACCAAAATTCACACAATAATGAACTATATGACATTCAAACACAACATATGCATCTGAAATTAATCTCTTCAACATAAGGCTCAGAAAAATCACAAAAGTGGAGGCAGAAAAACTCTAGAGTCACATAATCCCTGTTGATAGAATATACCCCTTAATCATGGCAGTGAAAACACATAAATGAAATTTCAACGGTATAGTTACTGAAACAAACCAGCATAATGACACCATTGGGCCACAAATGAAGCGAGGGGGAAAATATGCTTGGTCTTACTGCTCAATGATGAAAACAGAGCATGTCAATGGATGCTGAATGAGAAAGAATCATTTGCCACAGGAAGTGAAATCCCACATTGGCTGTCCTATTCCAAGTGTTCTCAACTCAGTATTTATTCACTATGAAGCAGAATTAATGTGTGTGTGTGTGTTCATAAGAATATCAATGAATATTAGGAGATAAGAAACATGAAAAGGAGAGGGAGGAGTTGGAAGGAGTGAGGGGAGAGGGAGTCATCTAGTTCAGCTAAAGCACTGAGGTTTTTTTTTAAGAAAACATCAACTACTTTTAAAAAAGAATTGCACAACTAATCTTTGAGAGACATGAGACCGCAGGAAGGAGGGAGTATTGTTAGAGGTGGAGGGCCTTCTTGGAGGCAAGGGTGAGGAGGAGGAATGAGATGAAGAACTTTGGAGGGGTCCAAATGGGGAATCCACAATGGGAATGTAAATAAATAAAATAATAAAAGTTGAAAAAAGAGGATATATAAATATTATAGGAAATTAGACATACAGTGCTAGGATCTAAACTTATAGCAAAATTAAACATTTTATAGCCATAATCTTGAAACTGAAATAAGATTTTTTGATACACATAATATTTTTATGTTTTAATGTTTATTTGAGATATTGTACATATTCTTAAAGATGTAATATAAAGTTCTGGTCCTTATGAAAACTATTATAAACTGTGAAGGATGATAAAAAATGCCAACTTGTGAACTATTAGGGATCATTAAGAAACACAAATCAATACTCAAACAAATAGTTATATTAGATAATAGTTTTGTTAATTACAATAAAATGCTTAAATAAAATGCAATAAAATAATCCAAGGTTATTCAAGTAGTAAATAGCTAAGAATAAACAATGTTTGGCAATTTAGATATACTATAGATAGTTGGTAGTCAAAAACAGATATTCACAGAAAATGGCATTTAAAATTCTACTATTATTAAAAGATCTTTTGACTATGATATGGTTATGTGTCTGACAGTACTCCCATTTGACTACGAAGATGATGATGATCATCAATAACATCCATATCGAATTGGTTCAATTGTGGGAAACTAGCCACAGGGGAAAAATATCTTTGCTTCAACTACAAACAAATCTGTCCAGAAAGGACAAACAGACACAGGGAAGTCTCCTACCAAACATTGCCAAGACAGGACAGGAGCCTAGCATGGCTTTTCTCTGAGGGGCTCAGCAAACAGCTGACAGAGACAGACACAGATACTTACACCCAACCATAGGGGACACCTATGGTTCAATAAGGAGACTGATGGAAGAAGCAGAAGAAGAGAGGACCTCCATAGGAAGACCAGCATTCTCAATTAACCTGGACCTCTGGGATCTGCCAGACACTGAGCCAACAGCCAGGCACCATACAAGAGGTAGTTCAAGATCCCTGGCATATATAGCAAAGGTCTTCCTGGTTTGGTTTCAGTGGGAGAAGATGTGCCTAGTCCTGTTAGAGACTTGAGGCCCAAGGGAGGGGGAGGCAGAGCATTCTCTTGGAGATAGTCTAAGAAGGAATGGTAGGATAAACTGTGGGACTGGGGCCCAGGAGGGAGAACAATGGCTGGATTGTAAACGAGTTAAATAATAATAATAATAATAATAATAATAATAATAATAATAATAATAATAATAATAATTTCATGGAAAATAATTGCATATGTCAACATTTTGGATCCAATACCTGTAATTTTACTACACATTTGAAAACATTCTGAAAGCTAAATTATATTTAAGATCATTTAAAATTAAATCCCATTTGTATGTCATACTACTTACAATTGAATTTCTGGTTTGTGTCATGAACCAGTCTCACAAATGTTGTAGCAAGATCTCCCAATGAATTCATAATTGCTTAATACAACCTTTGACTCTAAGTTATGATGTTTTATTCTTCCTATCAGTAGGTAGTTTGATAACAAACTGTGGGATGTTAATAATTTCTTTTGCCTGCACTATAAATTTCACCTCTCATCATTTGCTACAAACTCCAGAGGTGGCCAAGCCTGGAGTATAACCCACAAGGAGTTCATTACAATGTCATCAGACTACTTTCGCTTTGAAGGAATGCCTTTCCTGCCATGGGGTATAATGCAGAAACCATTGGCAAGATTCGTTATAGTGTTGTTTTGAGAGAAGACACAGTCATACTCTCTTATCCTAAGTCAGGTAAGGCTCCTAAGAGACAATAATGCTGAACTCTATGAAGAAGGCTTTGATCCTGAGTCATTTGGGTGTTTTTGAAATGGAGATCTGTGCATGAGACCATTTCAATTCAGAGGAAGCTCACTACCCTGACATGTGTAGTCAGAGGTGATAAACTAAGGCACCAGATCAATGACAGTAGATCTTAAAGCAAACTCTGTCATTGGTTTGTCTTTGGGGAGAGTAGAGAGTGAAAGATTGAAAATTCAGAGAATAAATAGAAGAAATATCAAGAGATGAAGGCATGGATGTGAGAATACTGGAGGAGAGGACAGTGTCAGGTAATGTAAAAAATCTGAAAATTCAAAAAAACCACATAGTTATTATGAATGTTTGGGAGAGAAGTGTTTGCTGAGAGACAGAAATAGAAAATATTGGATAAGTATAATGTTTCTGACATTTAAAGCACATAAGAAAACAAGGAAAGTGGGAATGCAGGAAAAGGACTCAAAGACTGACGGGAAATGTCATGAGAATAAAAATATACCATGTTGATATAATAAATACCACTGGTCTCGATGCTTGAAAACAGTGGAACTGTAAATTGTAGGGGCATGTACTCGACTTGAGGCTTTTTCACATATACTGTTGAAATAACTGACAGTCACTTTTCCTTCTTGTTCAGGAACAAACTGGTTGATTCAGATTGCTTGATTCAAACCAAGGAAGATTTCAAGTGGATCCAATCTATGCCCATTTGGGAATGCTCACCCTGGATAGACACTGGATCAGGATATTCCATGTTAAGCAATAAGGAAGGACCACGACTCATAAGCTCTCACCTTCCCATCTATCTTTTCCACAAATCTCTCTTCAGTTTCATGAACAAGGTCAGTTTCCAGTGGTTGATCAATATTTGATCAAATCCTCTTTGAACTTAGTCTAACCTGACTGGCTCTAGAGCTCTTGCTAAAATTCACTCTGTATAGGTTAGGGGAGAGAGGCTGAAATTCTCATGCACTAGGTGTTGCTGATTTGTCCCCTGTTCAGAGTATGTCAGACTACCATCACACAGTGATTTTAGGCAGCTTTAAAAGAGAAAGTGAAATATCATACTAGAACCTTCAGAAACTACATGCATAGGTCAGGCAGAGTTCAAACTATAGTGTACTGTGGGTATTACTGTATTATTGTTATTAAAATTTATTAGCCAATCAGGATTCTACGTATATCCCATGCCATGTGGGTGAGTCTTCAAAGGCACACTGTTTCATAGGGGAAGCAGCCTGACCAGGCATCAGTGCTCTAATTATGGAGATTGTTCAACAGTCATGGTTTATTTGTATACACTGTGTCTTGCTGTGCCTAGCTGTATTTTAAGAATACTACCCACAGGAATCTTCAATGGCTTTGATAGAGGACCACCAGAAGTGATCATAGATATCCAGTATCTGATCTGTCATCTCTCCTTGTTAGTAATATGTTTGTCTTGATGTCCCTCCACCATGCAATATAAAAATAGTTTTTGTTTCAACTACAATGAAAAAAATTGGAAAAATAATCTTACTTGAAAACATCACAATAAAGTTGTGGTCATTCACCTACATGGATGTATTTTATCTGAACTGTATAAGAGCTAGGCTGGAAAAATTGTGGCCTAAAGACATGAGTTCTAGAATAATGTCACAAAGAGCATTACCATACAATAAAAATTATCTTTTATTAAAGGTGATTGTTAATTTTCATTTCTTTTATTTCTTGAAATTATACTGACATGAACCATTTTCCTTTTTCTCTTATTTGCTCTAAGTCCAATCATATGCTCTTTTTTCCATCTTTCAAATTTATTCTTTTTTGAATTAAATGTTGTTATATCTGTATATATCTACATCTAAATATTTATACCAGAATATATATTTCTAAATACTTCAGTACAACTTGCTCAGTCTCTACAATGTTACATGTATGTATATGTCCATGACTAGTGATCTGTTACTGGGTAACCAGTTATTATGCTTCCCGAAGGGAAGGCTATTTCTTCCATTTTCAGCAGTTCGTAGTTGTCTATAGGTGCTGACATTCACTATTGCAAAAACACACACTGACATTGAGCTCGCATGATTTTATTGGGAGTTTTATTTGTAGTTACAGGTAAAGGAACTAAACAGTTTTGTCATTTTGCAGATAGGTTCAGCACTGTATGTGTCACTCTTATGATATGAGATTGCCTTTTACAGTGATGATTCTATCACACTATAAGATAAAGTTTTTTACAGCTGTTGATTCAGTCTTTTTTACAGCATTCATCACCTTAGTCATTTTGCTAGTTCATTTTGGTATATCAAATAAAATTATAAAAGGAAATTCTGAGTATGGATTTCTTGCACTTACATATGTACTTTGTCCAAATAAAAATATGCATGTTTTTAGAAACTTCACTGATATTTGGTTGGCATTACTTGTAAATTGTGCTAACTAAAAATTGAAGAATGATTGTATTGACCTTCATTTGTATATTTATCCTTTTAATATTATCTATGTCTTCAGAGATCCCAGAGATGTTCTTCTGTCTGGTTATCATTTTGGGGGTAAGACAAACTTTGTGAAGAATCCAGAGTCATTGGAAACTTATTTTTAATAGTTCCTTAAAGGAAATGGTGAGTGTCCTGTAAAATACTGGAGCTGAGTGAGGTTCAGAGAGATGTTTCTAAAGACAAAGTGAACTATATAGCATAGACTGCCCTTGAAATCTCTGTATAGCTAGGGCTGACATTGAAGGTCTTTGTCTCCTGGACATACCTCCTGAGTTCTAGGACTATGCACATCTAGTTCCATGCTCTGTTAATCTGATTTTGGGGCTCAATCCCTCAATTTTCTGAATTTTTATTTAACTTGCTTTCACAACTAGCGTTTTATTATCTTCTGTGGTCTTCATTTGGCTCCATGTTATTCCTCTCCATTCAACCAATCTTTGGGCCTCTTCAGCATTTTGAACCTAATTGTGAAGTCTTTCTGCTATCTCACAACACCACATAACAGGGAAGGGCCATAACTTGCTCCATGATATATAACACTGAGAGATTATAGAGTATCTACTCTTCCCAGTATTACAGTAGATATTAGAGTTTTGAATGAGAAATGCCTCAAAGAGACTCCATCATTTGAACATGTGTTTCCCAGTTGATGGTATGGCTTTAGAAGTTTTATGAGGCACAGATTTGCTGAGGGATGTATATCATTGAATGTAGACTATGAGAGGTTAATTCTTTCAGGCACTTCTAATTTCCTCTCTAGTTAATGCTTGTAGTTGAGGAGATAAGCTAGTAGTTTCCTGCTACTATAGTCCTTCCTAACACTTGTTGCTTTTGACTGTTTTCACCCATCTTTGGTTGTTATCCTTTTAGAATCATTACCCATAAATAAGCTGTATTTTCCCAAATTGTCATTGCTCTTGGTGTTTTATCACAGCAATAGAAAATTGGAAAATCCAGTTTTCTTCCTACCATAATTCTCACTTTTGGATTTGATTAGTCTTGTTTTCATTAGCTTTCAGTACTCTACATAACCATCTGCCAATTTATTAAAATGCATTTTTCCAAATATTATAAATCATATTTTCTTATTTGTTTAAAAATATTTTCACTGGCAGAGAATTTTTTCTTTTCTTCTATTGGATATTTTCTATTTACATTTCAAATGCTATCCCTTTTTCTGGTTTCCTCTCCTAAAACTCCCTAGTGAATGCACTCTGTCCCTGCTTCTATGAGGGTGCTCCTACAGCCATCTTCCCACTCCTGCCTCCCCACTCTGGCTTTCCCCTACACTGGGGCATCATGCCTTCACAGGACCAAGGGCCTCTCTTTCTGCTGATGCCCCAAAAAGCCATTCTCTGCTATATATGTGGGTGGAGCCATGGGTTCCTCCATGTGTCTTCTTTGGTTGGGGGTTACTCCCTGGGAGCTCTAGGTGGTATGGTTTTTTGATATTGATGTTCTTTCTATGGAGTTCAAACCCCTCCTACTCCTTCAGTCCTTTCTCTAACTCCTCCATTTGGAAGCCCAATGGTTGGTTGTGATCATCTGCCTCTATATTTGTCAGATTCTGGCAGAGCCTCTCAGGTGACAGCTATATCAAGCTCCTTTTAGCAAGCACTACTTGGCATCCCCAATAGTGTCTGAGTTTGGTGACTGTATATGGTATGGATCCCTCAGGTGGGGCAGTCTCTGGATGGCCTTTCCTTCAGTCTCTGCTCCATACTGTCTCCATATTTCCTCCTGTGAGTATTTTGTTCCCATCTCTAAGAAGGACTGAAGCATCTACACTTTGGTCTTCTGTTTTCTTGAGTTTCATGTGGCCTGTGAATTGTATCTTGGATATTTTGAACTTTTGGGTTTATATCCACTTTTCAGTGAGTACATACCATGTGTTTTCTTTTGTGATTGCGTTACTTTACTCTGGATGATATTTTCTAGTTCCATCCATTTGCTTAAGAATTGTATGAAGTCATTGTTTTTAATAGCTGAGTAGTACTCCATTGTGTAAATGTACCATAATTTCTATATTCATTCCTCTGTTGAAGGACATCTGGGTTTTTTCCAGCTTCTGGTTCTTATAAATAAGGCTGCTATGAACATAGTGGAGATGTGTCCTAGTTATATGTTGGGGCATCTTTTGTGTATATGCCCAGGAGTGGTAAAGCTGGGTCCACATGTAGTAGTATTGTCAATTTTCTGAGAAACTGCCAGACTGATTGCAGAGTTGTTGTACTTGCTTGCAATCCCACCAACAATGGAGTAATGTTCTGCTTTCTTCACATCCTTCACAGCATCCTCTGTCACCAGAGTGGTTTTTTTTTTATAATCTTAGCTATTCTGACTGGTGTGAGGTGGAATCTCAGGGTTGTTTAGATTTGCATTTCCCTGATGACTAAGGATGTTGAACATTTCTTTAGGTGCTTCTCAGCCATTTGATATTCCTCAGTTCAGAACTCTTTGTTTAGCTCTGTACCCTGTTTTTAATATGGTTATTTGGTTCTTTAGAGTCTAACTTTTTGAGTTCTTTTTATATATTAGATATTAGCCCTCTATCAGATGTAGGATTGGTAAAAATCATTTGCCACATATGTTGGTTGCTGTTTTGTCCTATTGACAGTGTCCCTTGCCTTACAGAGGCTTTGAGATTTTATGAAGTCTCTTTTGTCTATGGTTGATCTTAGAGCATAAGCCATATATGTTATTTTTAGGAAAATGTCCCCTTTTCCAATGTGTTCAAGGCTCATCACCTTTCTCTTATGTTAGTTCAGTGTATCTGATTTTATATGGATGTCCTTGATCCACTTGGACTTGAGCTTTATATAGGGAGATAAGAATGGATCGATTTGAATTCTTCTATAAGCTGAACTCCAATGAATCAGCATTATTTGTTGAAATTGCTGCCTTTTCCCCACTGAATGGTTTTGGTTCTTTATTCAAGTTCAAGTGACCTTAGCTTTGTGGGTTTATTACTGGGTCTTAAATTCTATTCCATTGATCTACCTGTCTGTCTCTGTACCAGTACCATGCAGTTTTTTTTAATCACTATTTCTCTGTAGTATATCTTGAGATTTGGGATGGTGATTCCCCCCAGAAGTTCTTTTGTTGTTGAGGGTGGTTTTTATATCCTTGTTGTTTTGTTATTCCAGATAAATTTCAGAATTAGTCTTTCTATTTATGTGAAATGTTGTGTTGGAATATTGATGGGGATTCCATTGAATTTGAATAGTGCTTGAAGTTAATGGCCATTTTTGCTACATTAATTTTACTGATCCATGAGCATGGGAGCTCTTTCTATCTTCTGAGTTCTTTTTCAATTTCTTTCCTCAGAGATTTGAAGTGCTTGTCATATAGGTCTTTCGCTTGCTTGGTTAGAGTCACACCAAGGTATTTTATATTATTTGTGACTATTGTGAAGGGTGTCATTTTTCTACTTTCTTTCTCAGCCCATTTATCCTATGAGTAGAGGAAGGCTACTGATTTGTTTGAGTTAATTTTATATCCAGCCACTTTGCTGAAGTTGTTTATCAGCTGAAGTAGTTCTCTGGTGGAATTTTTGTGATCACTTATGTAAACTATTATATCATCTGCAAATAGTGATGTTTTGACTTCTTTCTTTCCAATTTGTATTCCTTTGACATCCTTTTGTTGTCTAATTGCTCTGGCTATGACTTCAAGCACTATATTGAATAGGTAGGGAGAGAGTGGGTAGCCTGTGTAGTCTCTGATTTTAGTTGAATTGCTTCAAGTTTCTCTGACTTTAGTTTAATGTTGGCTAATGGTTTGCTCTATATTGCTTTTAATATGTTTGTGTGCCGGGCAGTGGTGGCGCACGCCTTTAATCCCAGCACTTGGGAGGCAGAGACAGGCGGATTTCTGAGTTCGAGGCCAGCCTGGTCTACAAAGTGAGTTCCAGGACAGCCAGGACTACACAGAGAAACCCTGTCTTGAAAAACCAAAAAAAAAAAAAAAAACCCAAAAAACAACAACAACAACAAAAAAAACAAAATATGTTTGTGTATGGGCAGAGATTTTAAACTTTATTTTTATTTTAACTTTTATGAAATTTATTAGTTATATATAATAAATAATTTTTGTGATATACATGTATGCAGGTATTTTGGTCTCAATAATGACAGCCTAACCTCTCTTGTTTTGTTCCTAAACTTGCTAACCATTTTCTCTTCCCAAATATATCTCCTTTCTACCTTCATGCCGATTTTCTTCATGTGTGACCCAATGAGTTTCATTGGGATTGCTTACCGGAGCACAGTGCATGAGTCATTTGCAGGAATATGGATATATACTAGTAGCTAACCTTCTGGAAAATGACTTCTTTCTCCAAAACCAATCACTAACATCCTGTAGATATTAGAAGGAAGAGTCTCATGAGCCTTCCCCCCCCCAACTGATATTAACTGCCTATAAATCAACAGGTAAGGGCATTTGGGAATGTCTTCTGAGGTGAGTTTAGTAGCTGTGTTTTGCCTAATGGGAAATTGTTCTGGGATCCTGATATGTATAGCCACTGGAGAGTTCCAGGTAAAATTTGTTCTGGGTATCAAGATCTGACACTTAAGAATGTAGATAAACTAGGAGAGGAACATAAGTTGATCTATGAAAGGGAAGAAAGATGGATGTTTCACTAGAATTTTCTTAGTTATTCACTCAGAAATAGAGGCACTAAGAGAGGAAAGGCCATAAAAAATGCTTTGATATAAATCTGTGGATTAGGTTTATATCAAAATACTGTGGTACAAAACTTGGAAGAATGGAGGGAGAGGTGAATGTCTGCAGTTACCCTATGTGCTTCCTTGATCAGGGTGGCCTGTGGATTCTCAGGATGTGGGGACTAGGATAAAGCAAGAAGTAGGGGAAAAGAGTTTTGCAGGTTACAGTACCAGTGATCCACTGCAGATGAGAGCATTTGTGGGAGATTACAGCTGGTGTTGTGCACAGTGCTGGGGATGACACTAGGGGACTGGACTTAGAGGAACAAACATAGAGGTGATGATATCTTTTAGCCTACTAGCTTTCATGAGTGGGTTGGCATGTGGCTTCCAGGGAGTACCTGATGGAGTTTTTGTGTAAGACCAAACACTGAGTAAGAGGAGAAAGGTTATGATGGGAAGATCTGTGAGATACAGTAGATGGGAGTGGCTGCTGCAGGTGTACTGCTGTAGATCTGGGGTTAAGCCTGCCTGGGCGATTTGACTAATAGGAATAGAATAAGAAGTGAAGATCAATTGCTAGCCTCCCACTTTCCTGGAAAGAGTGGTCTGTGAATTCTTAAGAAGGACCTATTGGAGGTGGCGGTTGGGATACTGAAAGAGTTGGAGAAGCAAGTTTAGAAGAGAATATGTGGGATCTCAAAAATTTGGAGGAGCTGCCATAGATTATTTCGATACGAACTGGAGGTTGGATTGGGAGATTAATTCTGGAGGAAAAGAGAAAAATTCAGAACAGGAACTTAGGCAGAGTTGGAACCCAAGGAGTGGGAGCTGATGCAGAGGCCATGAAGGGGTGCATCTTACTGGCTTGCTTCACTAGGCTTGCTCAGCCTGTTTTCTTATAGAAATAATGAGTAACAAACATGGATGGCACCACCCACCAAGTGCTGGTCCCTCCTTTAGGGATCACTAATTGATAAAATATGGCAGCTTGATTTTATGGAGGCATAACCAAATGAGAAGCCTGATGAGTCTATATTGTGTGAAATTGACAAACAAAACAAGGAACAAACAATCATGATCCTTTGCTTATTGTAAAATCTACTTATTCATTATGAAATATTTTTTCCAGGAAACTTCATTACCTAGCTGACTCTGCTGCAAGCTAGTCTAGTTTCTCAAAAATCTCATTTCCATCTACTCCACACACTCTTTCATTGATTGTCATGGTTCACCTTCACATAAAATATTAACCAAATATGTAATAAAATATTTAATTAATGTTTTGAAATAGTAATACCAGTAGAAGCGCTATACTCAAAGGAAAATATTGAGTATAAGATTCTACCTTCTTATGACTATATTTTAAAATCAAGTCAGTTGTGGTAGTGCACAGTTGTAATGTCAGTACTTGTGTATCTGAGGCAGGAAGATTGTGATGTTGATGGCCATCTAAGTTACAACATTATAGCTCAAAACAAAACAAAATCTCCCAGATATATCCCCAAGTAACAACTATTAAGAACATTGTTATGAAACTTGTAAAACTATATTATTCTCCTTTACCCATAGGAAGCAATATTATTTGATGTAAGAATTAACCTCTGTCAAGTTCTTTATGCACATTGCCTTCATTCACATTGATAACTGTTTAGAAGTATTTCTATGAGTTTCCTTAAACATCTCAATCCAGCTGTAGTATAACAGCACGTATATAGCAAAACCAGATAGATTGTTTCTGATCTCTTCAAGGTAAAGTTTAGTATGGTCTACATAACAATTTTCATTCTACCAGAAATGGATCCATCATAACTAGTCTCAAGAAAAATCATCCCTGTAAATTTAGGAAATGTGTTGGCACCCACCTGTAAACATAGCACTAAAGAAAAGAAGTTAGAAGGTTCAGAAATGTCATGGTCTTCATCCACTACAAAACAAGGTTAAAGAGGTCTTCAGTTATATTATACCCAACCTCTAATATCCTCTCTACCTCAAAGAAATGTTACCATCTCTTTTCATAGGACCAAAGATCAGTCATGTTGAAAGTCAAGTCAGTACACAAATGCTGTACATGTCTCTTACATGCTCCCCATGGCCTTATTCTTTCCTCAACTTCATTCAATGCTTTCTCATGGTGCCACTTTTCCATTCCCCATCCACAGTCTTTTTCTCTGCATATGTTTCTCAGAGCTCTCTTTTTATTACCCTCCTTTTATGTTTCATCTTCTTTTAAGACACCAGAGGAACCATAAAGAAGATCTGCGAATTCCTAGGAAAGAAACTAGAGCCAGATGAGATAGATCTGGTCCTTAAGTACAGCTCCTTCCAAGCCATGAAAGAAAGCAAGATGTGTGGTTTTAATATCCACAAAAAGATATAATTACTAATGGTTTGCAGATGTTTAGGAAAGGTAAACAATTTCAGAATATGTCAGATCATGTAAAAGTCTTCCACCAATTGGAATATATCGGCAGTGATTGCTCAGCATTCATTGTTTTTCATAGAGCTTACAGGGGATCTTTTCCATGGTAATGATGTGGGCTTAAGACACTCTGAAATACTGATTTGTTCTGGAGGGTAATCTTGGGATTGCAGACAGTTATGTCCTATACCTTTAATAAAAGATGAGATAATAAATGTATTTCTGTGAGACTTTGTAAGGCTCCCTGTATCAGACCTCAACTCTAAAAAATATTTAACATATAAGAACAAAGATATATCTGGGGTGGTAAACACAGAAATCATTTCCTTTAACTTCTGGAAAAGATGTTGAACAGAACAAGATTATTGCCTAAAAGCAGGCCAAGAATCAACCTCATGAGGACTAAGAGAAATATTCTCCAGTATTAAAATCAGATGATATTTGCCAACCAACATTTTTAACTGCAGCAGGCTCCTGGATGCTTTCTTTATTTTGAATTCTCTTCCTTAAATGGTAATAACAATCCTCTATATGCATGTGCCAACTCTATATGCTGGTAGAAGTTTATGTGTATGGTTTTGCAGCTGTGAAGTTAGTGAGTAACTTTGCCAGAATAAATCACAACTGGAATCCCACCCACTCCTAATTAAAGAATATGAGGTGAGATGGGCCTCAGTATTCAAGAATGCATGAGTCTGATGTTAGGTCTTTGTGGGTGAGTAAAGAATTTGGGTATAGATACAGGTGTTAGAGATTTAAAGGTTTATTTTTTTCTCCCCCAATAATTTTAATGCTTCATCAGTAGACTTCAGTCTTCCTCTACCTTAGAGTCTGAGGATAAGATCCTAAGTATGTAAGAGCATCAGAACTTTACATAGACATAACTATTTAAAGGTGTTAGCAGATTGCATTTAATAAAGTACTTTTGGTACCTTCATAACAAATTTAGACTCTTATTTGAGAACAAAGACTTGTCACCACAGGAATGTGGTCATCTAAAAACAAATGACTGAAGTCTCTGGAAAAACACTACTGTTTATAGATAACTTCAGGCTTCTGGACTCAATCCAACCTGTGTGGATATAAAATAATCAGCACTGGAACTTATGGTCTTACCTAAGAAAAGAAGTTTATGAATTTCTTCCAATGAATTAGAATTTGGCAGAGGCAAACAGTACATATACCTATAAGGCTATAAAAAAAAGCCAAAAAATGTTGTGGCTTGTTTAATAGAAACTAACACTTAAAAGTTCTGTTGGAGTCACACCCAAACAAATGCAACAGAATTTAGAAAACAATTCTATGATGATCAAGGTCTAGCACTGATACCATATTTCATGAAAGACACAGACCATCAAGGTCTAGCACTGATACCGTATTTCATGTAATACACAGATGACAAAGGTCTCGCAGTAATACCATATTTCATGGAAAACACAGATGATCAAGGTCTAGCACTGATACCGCATTTCATGGAATACACAGATGATCAAGTCTCTTGTGACTACGTTAGGAAACAGAGCTGCAAGCACCATATGTCTTCAAGGGAAAACTGTAATCATATACTGCTGGTGATGCCCAATAAAACAAAAACTGCTTCTGGTGATGTTAATGGAGATGTAGTGACCAAAAGGCATTTGCTAGGTTAGTACCTGCAGGTGATGTAATAATGTATGTGTTCATCTTCTGAATTAACGACGCCACACACTCACCTTGTGACTTTACTGACTCCTCCCTTCTCTGTTCTTCACACAGTTGACTTCTAGGCTGGAATCTGCTCTAGAGGCTTCTGATTTCTGATATCCAGATGCTCTAACTCCAGTGCTCAAGCTCTGCTTTCACCCTACAAAGCTCTTCTTGCAATGAGCAGAGTCAGTGTCTCACTCAGAATCAGGCTCTGCTGGTGCTTAAAGAGAAAACACAACCTCAACCTAGGCATCGTGTGATTTATCAAATTTAAATAAGACAAATGTTCTCACATTGGCAATTTGCCCTCAAAGAGAGATGATGTTGCAGAGTATACAGGTTAAACACAACATGACTTCACCAAACACCTCTGCAGAGTGAAATAATGCAGACATCAGTAGTGGACCTCAACAATCCCAGTGCTCAAGGCTGAGGTCAGATGACTGCAACCTGAAGGCTAGTGTGGAACTCACAGAGAGATCCTGCATTGAGGAAAAAAGAGAAAAACCAAGGCAGGCATAGTGGTGAATGCCTTTAATCTTAGCACTCAGGATGCAGGTGTGTTGGACAAGCAGATCCCTGTGTGTTCCAGGACAATATGGTCTACACAGTGAGATCAGGACAGCCAGAACTATAGTGAGATCCTGTCTGCTAAACAAAAAACAAGAAATCCAACAAAACAAACAAAGAAAACACATGGACATCTGTTGCACTAGAAAGCATATGCTTGGCCAAGTGTGGTAGCATATGTCTGTAATTGCATTATACAAGACATGGATGTGGGAAGATTAGGAGGTCAAAGATAGTCTTGGCTTCATAAGTACAAGGCCATCCAGGACTATATACACTTCTGTCTCAAAAACCCAAAGTTTCTCTGGAGAGAGAGCACAGTAATTAAGAGCACTTACTGCTCCTCCTAAGGACCTGATTTCATTCCAGAGCACCCACCCATGTCTAGAAGCTCACATCCACAGTCAACTCGAGGGGATCTTGAGCTCTTTTCTGTCCTCTCTGGGCACACTAATATGTGATACATATACATATAGACACACAATTTCTAAAACATAATTGTTATCAAGTTAAAAACAAAATAATTTTATATACTAACTTAATAACTATATCAAATGTTTAATTATGTCCAAAGTCTAATTTGCTCATTCATTAATTTTTTATTGCAATACTTGTGACTGAACTGAAAATTATATACATGCTAGACAATCAGAATACACTGAGCTAGGTCTGTCACTTACTTAAATATTATGACATATCACAGTATCCTAGATTTTCATCATTCTGGTGACATACCTCCCCAAACTCATGACTCTAGGTTTCTGTACTGGCAACAGGTGTCACCCAAGGAATCGCTAACTTTTCATTATATTGGCGAGTCTCTTTTCTTTGTTGGGTTGGATGTCTTGATCCCTAAGTCCAATATATGCTTCTTTCTTACTTTCACACATCTTGATAACATACATCCTGTGTGGATTCATATGAAAAGGTTTATAAAGCATAGAAATTTTAAGTTGGTTAAAACGAAACAACAAACCAGGGTCATGAAAATGGTCCTTAAAAGTCCACACTCATCTTCTCAGTGGCCTTACTTTCCTTCTAAGTACCTCCTCTCTTAAAAACATATGTTATGTGTGTGCTTTCTATGAGGGTAAGACTCTGCATATATGTAGAAGTTTGAAGACAACTTTTAGGAGTCAGTTCTCTCTTTCTGAGAACAAGTCATCAAGCCTTGGTGGTCCCTTTAACTGTTGAGCTATCTTGCTGTCTCCAAAAATACTGAGTTTGAAAAATTATCTTTTTGCTGCTATTCACATATGACTGGTAGTTTGGCTGAGTAAAGAATTCTCTAAACAATTATTTTATCTTTTATTTTTCTTTTTGATTTTTATCTATCTTTTTTTGAGGCAAGGTCTCTCTATGTAGTCTTGGCTGGCTTGTTATACAGTGTTCAGACCAGACTGGTCTCGAACCTGCCTTTGCCATCATCTTCCTTTACCACTATTTCAGGAAAAAATAAAAGCAAATCTGTGTCAATTAATCATTCTACATTCATGTTTCCATGAAGTACTCTATAGGGCTAAATGTGTGTTAATTTTTTATGAACAAAAAGACTTTCAATGAGTCCTTTCTTATAAAAGCATATTCTAGAAGATCAGGCCTATTATGATTTATCTACATGAAGGAAGTTAATTTCTATGGCTCTACTAGTAGGTCATCAGTATGAGAAAAATATTCAGCTGCATTTTTTCTGGTTATGACTTTAAAAGTTATATATAAGAAAACTGATGAGACTGAAGATGTTCCTGGTACTAAAAAGAGAAGAAAAATTCAGGCTAGCCTAAATAAAAACAGAAATAATTTCCAAGACCAAATTTATTCCAGAGAGAAAAAAGGAAACAGTTCAACTTCTTGGGTATCCACCCAGAAAATCCCTGCAATCAATATTCCAAGGTTATTAGGTGCTAAATAATCTATCATCAGCAGCTGAGCTACACACGCAGACCTCTAGTACTAGAAGGCTCCACATTTAAGTCTCTGGACTTTACAACTTAGATACTGACACACTTTTATCTTGATGGAATTCTGCAGATAATGAGTAGACCAAGATTGTAGGGCAGGTTAATTCAATGCAGAAATCACACAGATGCTTTTAAGTCAATGACAAAAAAAGTAGCAGTTATCCCCCAAAATGGTTTTATCAATGTCTACATAGAGAGAAAATCAGCACAGAGATAATCGGTTAAACAGAAGCAACTCACCCCTGCTATAAGCATTCATCTGAAAGAAGCCCAAATGTCAAGAGCAAGCCAACATTCTACTATCCAGACTAAGAAGGCCAGGGAAGACAGTAGGTACCTGTACTGTATCCCCATGGCGGTTTGTGGCCAAGTGAGATGTCAGGTATGAGGTATTGGTCTGCTGGCTGGGCTGGATTTCCCACTCTCCTCTGCACTCTGATGATGTAGTCTGCTTAGGCATTAGGAAGCAAGACAGCAAGATATGGAAGGAAAGTTAAAGCAACAGAAAGCAACAACAAAATCCAGTACATTAGTATTTCTGTGGGGTTTCAGTATGGAAGTTGACATTAACAACTGCTACAAAGCAGTGAGAAACAGTACTGTGATGACATTCATTTCCACTAATGAACCAGCACATCAGCTGAAAGAAAACCTGTACTGACCAAGAGTAGAGAGGGAACCAACCAAAAGCTGGGAGTCACCTTCAGCTTCCACATTAATGTGATTTCAGCACCCACTAAGCAGATCAAATTTAAAAGTTAAAAGATATTGAGCAAACAGTCATAATTTCATCGATTAAATAACTAAGCAGATAAAAGTCTTCCCATGAGGAACCAAGACAGTGTCACTTCCTTAAATAGGTAGGTAGCTTACTACTCTCAAGTTTAATGTCCATGAGACTTGCTTTTTCTTCTTTCAACATCCCTCTCATTCCTCCATTTTTTGAGACCAGGGTCTGTCTTTTTCTGGTAACTCTGATTTACGGTATGAAACTCATAACAATTCTTCAAGTGTTGAGATTATAGGCATGAAACACCATATCTGAATAACAAGAGATTTACTAAGATGAACAGTGGCTGAAATATGCTTTCATATCTAAATGAATGGGCAAAAGTAGTTTTAATTTTAAAAAATATTTTACTTATTAAAAGTTTGTAGATTTGTTATATATATATGAGTGTTTTGCCTACATATATGTGTGTGTACCATGTGCCTATGAAGATCGGTAGAAGGTGTTATATATGATGCAACAGGAGTTACAAATGGTTGTAAGTCACCATGTAGATCCTGAAAACTGAATCTAGGTCTTTTGGAAGAGCAGCCAGTGATGTTCACCTCTGAAGCCACCTCTCTAGCTCCCAAAATATCTTTTTATAGGAGACTCGCATGCTAGGAACAAGGACACAAAGACAAACATAAAGCTTCTCATTCCTTGAGCCAATAGTATTTAATTTGGAATTAGAAACAATTTACTAATTTACTTTCTTTTTAGAAAGCAAAAGGCAGGTATTTATTCAGCAAAAATATGTTCCCCCCCCAAATTAAAACTCTTCATACTGTTTATATTTTTGCTGCTATTCAGGCTGTCCTCATCTCTTCTTTACCTGTTTGTTGTTTAAGGTCTCATACTAGTCTCCCCTCACTTATGTGTGACTTTTTGTTCTGTAGTCTGTATTAGGTACCTTCTGCCCTGAGCCAGATGGCTGAGGAGGTACTGCCATCAGGTCTCACAGCTCACAACAGTCCTAAAGCTTCAAAAGATGAAAAATGAGCAGTTTGAGATGAAGTAATGAGGGATTAGTAATTAAAGTTTTGATTGCTGCTAATATCAGTAACAGCAGGGGTTGGAATAGAGTATTGCTCCTCTACATGGACACTAGGTAAGGAACTTATCTCAGAAATGCTGGTGACTATAAATGTGTATTCTACAGCTTAAGGCTCCATGCTGACTATTTCCCTCTAAGGATTTCATTGATAAGAACTGTGTAAAGTTCATTAGTAAGTGACCTAACAAACATTTCCTATAAAGCTACAATTTACTTGTCATTATTAACAGACTGTGAGGTCACATAGATAATGGCAGTACTGTAAAAGATTCTTGTCAGATTTGCTGTTATTTCCTTTGGGGGATGAGGAGGCTCAATAAGGAGGTAGCTGTAGTAACTTGCATGCTATGTAATTTCTAAAAGTGGGGTTAGGTTTGTATGCTATCAGCACCACAAGAGAGTTGAAACTATGATAAATATTCCTTTCCTGTGGGGTTTTGTAAGTTGCTTAGGTTGATCTTGAACTGGCATAACATTAGCCCAGCAGTGACCTGTGTGGCTGGGATTAGAGGATACACTACTTTGATGTTTCCCTTCCCATGATTTCTGTTGATAAATATTCACATGGTAAGTTTTCCAAAATATGACTGTGGTAAATAACAAAATTATACCATGTTATAAACCCAGTGAGTTTATCAGATGCCTAGAAAATTGAATTAATGTTTTTCTAACATTAGAAGATATACAATTAATTTAATAAAGTTTAAGTAGAGTATTCAATGTCTTAATCTATTATGTAGAATTAGGTCTCATTATGTAACTCCAGGTTGGCCTCAAACTCATGATGCCCCTGCTTCAGGTGTGTGCCACAACAGTGTTCAGCTTCCCAAGATTTAAATACTTAAAATATCTGATTAGAGAAGATTGGAGAGATTGCTCAGCAGTTAGAGCACTTGCAGAGGACCTGAGATCAGCTCAAACACCCACATGGTAGCTGACAATTGTCTGTAACTTCAGTGCCAGGGAATCTAATGCCCTCTTTTGACCTTTGTCAGCACCAGGCACATGCAAAGCACAAAAACAAACATGCTGGGAAAAAAGCAAGAGGAGGAGGAGCTCACAAAGAGGATGCCCCTATTTGAGGATCTATAGGCAGTTGCTAGTTACTGGGAGAGGAATTCTTTTTTTCAGCCCTATAGTCATTGGTAAATTGCCCATTCCTCAGTAAACAACCCCAAAGACACAAGAAGATATGGCAGTTAGAGAGATGGCTCAGCAGTTAGAGCACTTGCTGCTCCTTCAGAGGTCCCAAGGTTTCAACACTCACATTGGACAACTCACAATTGCCTGTAACTTCAATTCAAGGGGAACTAATGCCCTTGTCTCCTGCATCTGCACATACATGATGTATGTGTATTGTATATGTGTGTGCATATATATATATATATATTTTATATATTATCCAAGCTCACGCACCCGTAAGTACATACACACATACAGATAAAGTAAGTAAATCTTTGAAAGAGCAGTATGAAAGTAGAAGAGAAACTAGTTGAGAAGAGGAAAGTATCAGTGGGAGAGGGTGATGAATGATAAATATGAACAAAACACATTACATTTACACATAAAAAGTCACAATGAAACCAATCATTATGTATAACTAATACCTGCCAATAAAACATTTAAAAGTCCATTTACTGGCCAGTTAGAATTATTTAGGGTTTTATGAAATATACACAAAACATTACTTCTCCCATAAATGCTGGTTTTGTTCTGCTTGTTTTGTTAGGTGTGTGCATGTATAAACATTTATGTACACGTATACATGTGGCCAGAGGTCAACCTTGATGTTGTTCCCCATTGGCCATCCACTTTATTTATTTATTTACTTCTTTATTTATTTATTTGAGGTCTCTCAGTGGCCTCTCACCATTTCTCTTTCTTTCTTCCTTTTTCTTTCTTTTCTTTTCTGTATTTATTAATGAGAGAAGGTCTCTCAGTGGCCTGGAACTCATCATGTAGGACAGGCTGGCTGTTTAGTGAGCCCCAAGGAACTGCTTGTCTTAGTCTCCACACTTCTGTGATTATAGGTGTGTGCCTACTACCATGCCCACCTTTTCTGTTTTGTTTTGTTTTGTTTTAAAGAACCTGACTTGGGTCCCCTGGAAGTGTAGCAAGTACTCCTAATTACAGGGTCATCTCTCCTCCTTACCAGTCTTCTGCTTTGTCCCACATAGGCACTGTTTGCTCTTCACATGTGTACTGGGGATATTACTCAGGTCCTCATACTTGCAGGGCAAACACTTTAAAAACTGTGCTATCACTCGTCTCCATAAAAGTTGTTTTTGCATTTGTTTTAAATCACATAAAAATGAAAAGGGAAAAAAAACAGGGCTTAGACTAAGATTGTAGCTCACTAGTAGCAAACTTGTCTAAGGTCCTCAGGTTGGTCTCTAGAACAAAGAGTAAATAAAAAATAATTTAAAACAGAAGAGAAAGTAAAGGGTGGAAATGGACATTTATTTATACTCACATGTATGTGGATGATTGAACACAAGATTGTGTATGGCCTGAACAAGTGCTATCTATCTATCTATCTATCTATCTATCTATCTATCTATCTATCTATCAGTTTCTAAGACAGGGTCTCACTATATAGCTTTGGCTGTCCTGGGGCTCAGTATGTCAGCTAGACTGACTTTGCCTCCTGAGTGCTGGAATTGAAGGTGTGTGCCACTATGTCTGGCTAATTTTATTATTTAAAAATTGGTTTACTTACTTTTTTCATGTGTGTGGGTATTTTGCCTGCACATATATCTATCTGTGTAGCATGTGTAAGAAGTGCCCATGGAGGTCAGAAAAGAGCATTAATTGGATTCTTCGAAACTGGAGGTACAGATGAATATTATCTGCCATGTGGGTGTTTGGAACTGAACCTGGGTCTTTGGCAGGAGTGACAAGTACTTTTAAGGGTTGAGTCAAGACTTTATTACTTTTAGTTTATGAGAGTATTTTCTTACATGCATATCTGTACCATGTGTGTGTCTGGTGCTCATGGAGACTAGAAAAGGATATAAGATTCCAGGAACTAGAGTTACAGACTGTTGTGAGCACATCTTATGGAATAAAAAGAAAACAAAACTGTCTCTGAGATGAAGGTTCATAGCACAAAATCCCTACATGAAAACACTGGCTAGGTCTCCCACTGGCAGTTTAACAGCTCACTTTAAAGTCTAGAACAGAAAGAAGGGAGTGGGCAATGAAGAACAGAAGTAGACATCAAGATATTATCAAATCGGGAGCTGAAATCCATAAAATTGAAAGAGAACACAAAGAAGTAATGAAATGCAGAATTGGTCCTTTGAGCCTTTAATTAGACAAAATGAAAACATTTATTAAAAGATAGAGAATATCCAAATTAATGAAATCTAAAATGATAATGTTGACAAAATAAGAGACAATGAAGAAATCCAGAGAATAGTAAAGACATAGTTTTAAAATGCCTGTACTCCACCAAATTGGAAATTCAAAAAGAAATGGATAATCTCCTCAATAGGTTCCACTTACCAAAGTTAAATCAAACTAAGGTAAAAAACTTAAAGAGACCTAAACTCCCAGAAATCAGAAGTCATTGCAAGTCTGCCAACAAACACTTCCCAGGTCCATGAGTTTCAAGGTAGACTCCTACCAGACATCCAAAGAGGAGTTCACAAAAATACTCCTCAAAGTATTCAACAATAAAGAAGAAACCTTAGCTGATTATTTTGTGAACCCATGGTTACCCAAATAGCCAATCAATATAAAGACTCAGCTACAGAGAGAGAGAGAGAGAGAGAGAGAGAGAGAGAGAGAGAGAGAGAGAGAGAGAGAATGAGAGAATTACAGACCAATTTCCCTTAAAAATAAATAAAATACAAAACATGTCAAAAGATCATCCTCCATGATCAATGAGGTGGGCTTCATTAAAGAGATCCAGGAATGGCTTAACATAATGTTATTAACATGTAAGAAAATAAAACAACTCATCATCTCATTAGATGATGAATAATTCTCTGTCAATATTTAATCACACCTCATGATAAAGTTGTTGGAGTGATTAAGGATACAAGGAACAAACCTAAACATAATAATGTCACTTTACTGCAAACCTATAGCCAACATTAAATTAAATGAAGAGAAATTCTAATTGATTCCACTAATTCACAAACAAGACAAGTTGATCCATTCTCTTTGCATCTATTTAAAATACCATCTAAAAGATAAGCAAGAGCAATGAAACTGAAGATGAAGGTAATATAGATTAGAAAGGAGGAAGTAAAGGTATTATTATTTGCAGATGATATGAGAGTATGCATAAGTGGGCCAACACTTTCCAAAGGCAATTCCCAGAGCTTATAAACCCTTTCAGCAAAGTTGTTGGATACATGATTAACTAAAAAAGAAAAAGAAAAAACAGTGGCCTTTGTACAAATGAGTTTGCAAGTGCAAACAAAATACAGAGACATCGTGAAGTTTGAAATGATTGTTGATACTTGTCACACTTTTTTCCTCATAATAAATAACCTTGAGTAACTCAGTGTCAGTGTGTTGGGTAAGATCTTACCAAATTCTTTGTAGTCACAGATTTCATTTGACATTATTGAAGGTGCTTAAAGACTACTGTAATATACAAAGTCTTTAATAGGTTGATTACTTACCAAAGAGTTTAGTCTTCTATAAAGATACCAGAAAGTACAAAACTTTAACACATTGACTACGTTTATGGGATTTCTCAGATTATGACTTTTTGTCACCATTTCTAGGACAACTGCCACATGCAAAGGCTTTACCACATTGCTTATTCATGGCATTTCTCTCCAGGATGTATTCTTTTATGTTCATCGATAACTGTGTTGTGAAAAGGTTTTATCTCATTGATTACATTTGTAAGATATGTCTTCAATGTGTTCTGCTATGTATTCGAAGATGACCATGATATCTAAGTGTTGGGAAGAAGCAAAAGAAACTTGCCCTAAGGACTGCCTTTTTGTTATTAACCGCCACTTAATCATAAACTGAAACTAAGTTCAAGTCCCGGTCATAGGGGACGTGTGTACTTAACAATATCTGACCAGCTTCCATCATTCATGTTTTGTTACCTAAAACATAACAACTATTCCTAACCATGATTTCTGTTATTCATGTTTTATTCCTCAAAATATAATACATGTTCCTAACCACAAAAGAACAAATGGCTGTGATAGTGTAGACCACACAACCTATATTTTGTATCATTTGACATAGAGTAACAAAAGAAAAAAAACCTGATTGGAAGAAAAATGTAACTGTAACTTGGCACGGGACTTTGTGGTTTTGACTTTTGGAAGATATATAACTTTCTGGCTCAGGGTGGGTGTGAGGCTGGGGTATTACAGCTGAGCTTCTGAGTATAATTTTGTGGCCCTGATTCATCAGTAGTGACTAGATTGCAATAAATTCTTATCATTTGCCTTGCCATGTGTTTGAGTTGTGTTGGATCTCAGTGGACCCCATAACATAAAGATTTTAGCACAGTATATAACCACTGTCCAGTTTGAATAGTTTCATAATGATGAAGACTACGGAGGTGTGCAAAGGCTTCATTATACTAAACACATTCATAAGGTTTTTCTCTAGCACATATTCTGTCACAATAATGAAGACTAGAGAATTGTGCAAATGCTTGACCATATTAAATATACTCATAGGGTTTCTGTCTTAACATTTCCATTGCTATGAAGAGAAATCATGAACAAGGCAACTCCTATAAAAGCAACAATTTAATTGGGACTGGCTTACAGTTTAAGAGATTTAGTCCTTTTTCATCATAGCAGGAACCATGGCAAGCATGCAAGAAAACATGATGCTGGTGAAGAAGCAGAGAGTTCTGCTTCTTGATCAAAAGGCAGCCAGGAACTGCCTGCCAGGGAGCTAGTAGGAGGGTCCATTCTGCACTGGGTGGAACTTCAAAGCCCAGTCCCATAGTGATGCACTTCCTCCAACAAGGCCACATCTCATAATAACTTCCTCCCATTCCCTGAGCCAAGCATATTTATACTAATACATTCCATTGCCTAGACCCCATATGATTGTGCATACATATGAGTATATGGGGACCATATTTAAAAACAGCACAATTCAAAATATGTGAGATTCAAATTAAAAAGTTCCATCATTTATAGCATTCTCAAAATGTTAAAAGTCTAAAGCTCTGTGGGTCCCTTGTGCTGGAGGGTTTCTCACGATGATCTCCTGACTGGGGACAGGGACAAGTTGAGAGCAGGAAGTGCTCACTACTGTCTCTGTGCTGCCTCCGGCCTGCATCGCCACTGTCTGTAGGTCTCCGGCCTGGCCTGATGTGGGAGGTCGAGGCCAAAGGACACAGAGTGCAAGTAGGAGGGGAGGTTGCCTGCCCCGGCTGCTGCCTCTGCTTGCCCACCGCTGCTGTCACTGATAGGTCTCTCCCAGATGCTGCACATGTCTCTCCACACTGAGCTGGTCCAGGCCTGGGCTGGGCCAATAAGGAGCTGGCTATCTGGCAAGGAGGCAACTTGGTGATCCAGGCAGGTTCTGGGAGAGCAGAGTTCTCCCCAAGTGTTACAGCCCTTGTGTCAAAAACTCTAGGACACCAGGATGATTTCTGAGCACCCACTTTACTCCCCCCTAGAGCCCTTATATACAGTTTTGGGGTGGGTTAGGGTCTGGCATCAGATAATGCCTATTGGCTCAGTCTGAGAGATTGGAGATACCTCATCTGCATGTGGGAGAGCCTGAGGCACTGGTCCTCATGACTGATGGTCAGCAACCTCTCTGTGGGAGGGGTTGTTGCAGGGATAAAGCTAAGTGAAAAGAACTAGGGCTTGGGAGCAGAGGGAACTCCTACCATTCAATAATGGTCCTAGTTCCAAGCTTGGTCTCAACCAAGCACTCAGCTGCTTCTCACAGTCCATCACCCTACAAAGTTCAAAGTCTCTTTTGAGATTCATCCAATCATGTAACTATAATTCCTTATACTTTCCAAAACAAATAGCACGTCATATATGTTCAAATTTACAGTACTTACTTCCCCATTCCTAATCACCATTGTGAGAACATACTGAGCCAAAAGAAGACCAAAATCCAACAAGGCAATCTCCAAATTCTGCATCTCCATGTCTGATGTCAAAGGGTTCTTCAGATCTCCAACTCCTTCCTGCTTTGCTCACTGCAGCACAATTCTTTCTCTTTGGCTGATTTTACTTCCTGAAAGTAGTTTTCCTGAGAAGGTATCCCATAGCTTCAGAACCTAAAAATCTTGGGGTCTCAAAGTAACTTCAAAATTACAGCTTCTTGTTCCAGTATCTGGGATCCAGAGATGATCTTCTGCGCTCCTCAAAAGAAAGAAGCAGGGTCTTGTCTCCAGCTCTTCCCTTTATAGTATACTAGGATCTGCTTGATACTGCTCAACTGCTGCTGTTGTTCTTTCTGCTCATCCCATGGGACTGACATATTCAATATATTGGGTTCTTCTCTGACAAAGTCTTCACTGTGTTCCTCTCATGCTCACTTCATTGTGCCAAGCCTTAGCTACACTGCATGAAACATTCATGCCTAAAAACCAGTGCCACCAGGGTGAGTCTTACACAGTACTGAGTCAAGCTGCACCACAAGGGACAACCTTGGCTATCTGTGGAATAGAACTTCTTTCTCCTCTCAGAAAACACTTACCAGAAGATGTCACCTCAGTGGTGCTGATTTCTTCTTCATCCCCAGTAATTTTTTTAACTGCAACTAACCAGCATCAGTTGTCTCAATTGTCCTTTCTATTCTTGCCTCTAAAGCCAGAGCCACATGCACAAAGCTGCTGAGTTCCTCTGCTTGCTGGGGCTGGAACATGGCCCCATCTATTACATCATCACCAGCTTTATATTTTTTAACAACTTCACTGCCTAAGCTTGGCTGTCCTTGAACTTGCTCTGTAGGTTAACCTTGAACTCAGATCTACATGGCTTTGTCTCCTGCATGCTGGGTAATACATGTGTTACAGTTTGCCTGTACTTAAGCTTTTCTTTACCTAAAACATGTTCTGTCCCAGGAAGACTTGAATCAGAAATCTGCTTGACACTCATCTCCTGGGATTTAAGGCATGTACCTCCATGCCTGTACTGAAGTATTTTATTTTAGATCTTAAAATGAAAGCCCAGAATATTAATCACAGTTCATCGGTAGTCAATTTCACACATACTGGTGACCCTTGCATCCACATGAAAACAATAACCAGGTGATAATAAAGCTTAACATGTTACAGTTCTCCTTCGCACAACTGCAAATCCATAAGTTTAGGTGGATGGAATCTTGCCCTAATGTCACCATTCCTTTAATACCATTTAATATAATTAATCACAGGATTTAGCTCCATTCAACTTCCTGGTGAGGCTTTTCTCTTTTGACCTAACATTTTATATTTTTTCTTTCTAAGATTACTATGCTTGATCAAAACAATCATCATAAGAGTAAACATAGGTCAAAGGCTTTGCTTGCTTTACTAAGAATTCCTTTGTCAATGTAAGGAAGATCAACCTCTTTACCTTATCTTCAAGGATACTCTATAGACAAGGGCAAAAGACAGAAACATTCTTCAGCAAAACATCATAAAAACTATATACAAAGTTCAAATCACCCTCAGTACATATGTGTTTGATATTTCTACTAGGGCGGTGCATTAAGTTCCACTTAATGCATGTACAAATCCAAATCTAAAAATCCACATTGTTCCATGAAACAAAACAAAACAAAACAAAACAAAACAAAACAAAACAAAACAAAACATGGTCAGGCCTTTTATAGCAATGCTTAAATCTGGAGTACAAACTTGTATCTTAGAATCTCCGTTGCTAAGAAAAGACACTGTAACCAAGGCATCTGTGTTAAAGGCAAATACTTAATTGGGCCTGGCTTACAGTCTCAAATATTTAGTCCATTACCATCATGGCAGGAAGAATGTCAACATGCTGGCAGCTATGGTGCTAAAAAAGGAGCTGAGAGTTCTGCATCTTCATGAGAAGGCATTCAGGAAGAGACTGTCTTCCATCCAAGTGGTAGGAGGGTCTGTTTTGTACTGGTCTGAGCTCCAAAACCACCACCATAGTAATTCAATTTCTTCAAAAAGGTAACATCTACTCTCATAAGACACATCTCTTAACATTGCCACTTTTTAGAGTTAAGAATATTTAAATCACCACTTTATTTCTACTATAAATTCTTTCATGCTTTTAAAAATGATTAGGATAGCCGGGCAGTGTTGGCACATGCCTTTAATCCCAGCACTTGGGAGGCAGAGGCAGGCAGATTTCTGAGTTTGAGGCCAGCCTAGTATTCAGAGTGAGTTCCAGGAAAGCCAGGGCTACACCGAGAAACCCTGCTTCAAAACAAAACAAAACAAAACAAAAATGATTATGATATGCAGAGACTTTAACATGTTGATTACTTTCAGATGGTTTCTCTCTCATATGTGTTCATTTCTGTATTCAGAAACCACTGTGGCATGTAAACAATTTCCCAACTTTAGTACAATCAAAAGTTTCTACTCAGTTTGTGCTCTTTGGAGACCACAGAGATATGCACAGGCTTTACCACATTCATTACGTTTGTAAGGTTTCCCTAAAGCGTGTGGTTCTTTAAGTGTTTGGAGAGTACAGTCACATGCAAAGGCTTTACCACATTCATTAAAATCATAAGGTTTCACTCCTGCACGTTTCTTTTGTGTATTCAGAGATGACTGTGTCCTGGAAAGGCTTTACCTCATTCATGACATTCAGTTTCTCTCCAGTATGTGCTCTATTATGATATTGGAGACCACTGTGACATGAAAAGGCTTTATCACATTGATTACAGTGATAAGGTTTCTCTCCGGTATGTGTTCTATTATGATACTGAAGACCACTCTGATGTGGAAAGGCTTTACCACATTGATTACATTGATAAGGTTTTTCTCCAGTATGTGTTCTTTTATGATATTGGAGACTACCATGATATGAAAAGGCTTTACCACATTGATTACATTCATAAGGTTTCTCTCTAGTATGTGTTCTTTTATGTAATTGGAGACGACGTTGACATGAAAAGGCTTTATCACATTGATTACATTCATAAGGTTTCTCTCCAGTATGTGTCATTTTATGATATTGGAGACTACTGTGACATGAAAAAGCTTTACCACATTGATGACATTGATAAGGTTTCTCTCCAGTATGTGTCCTTTTATGATATTGAAGACTATCGTGACATGAAAAAGCTTTACCACATTGATTACATTGATAAGGTTTTTCTCCAGTATGTGTTCTTTTATGATATTGGAGACTACCATGATATGAAAAGGCTTTACCACATTGATTACATTCATAAGGTTTTTCTCCAGTATGTGTTCTATTATGATACTGAAGACCACTCTGATATGGAAAGGCTTTACCACATTGATGACATTGATAAGGTTTCTCTCTAGTATGTGTGCTTTTATGTCTTTGGAGAGTATCCTGATGTGAAAAGGCTTTACCACATTGATTACATTGATAAGGTTTCTCTCCAGTATGTGTGCTTTTATGTCTTTGGAGAGTATCCTGATGTGAAAAGGCTTTACCACATTGATTACATTCATAAGGTTTTTCTCCAGTATGTGTCCTTTTATGATATTGGAGACTACTGTGACCTGGAAAGGCTTTACCACATTGATTACATTCATAAGGTTTCTCTCCAGTATGTGTCCTTTTATGTCTTTTGAGATGACCGCAATGTGAAAAGGCTTTACCACATAGATTACATTCATATGGTCTTTCTCCACTATGTGTCCTTTTATGGATTTTGAGATGAGACTTTCGTGAAAAGGCTTTACCACATTGATTACATTCATGTGGTTTCTCTCCAGTATGACTTCTTCCATGCCTGCAACAATAATGGGCACATTTAAAAGCTTTACCACATTCATTATCCGGATTAATCATTTTATCAATATGAATAAATTTTGCAGTTGGTCTAATAATAACACTCAGATTGTAAGGTTTTATCCCTTTGATGTTCATGGTTGTACTCGCTGACTATGGGTTGCTTTACCTCTTTGAAAATACCTGTGACAGTAAGATCATTTGTCTCACATTTTTAACATACTTTTTCTATATGAGATTTCTATATGATGTATTTCACATCTCTGATGATATCAAGGTATTAAAACCCTGATTGCTTTCTTAGTTTTTCCTGTAGTGTGCATCACACCACAGCAGCACTGTAAGCCAGAACTAACAGAAGAATTTCCAAACTTCTAGTACCCACAGAGATTTTCTGCAGTGTGACTTGGGGATGTCCCCAGTACTGTCAGAAAACCAATTAATTGCCAATGTCTATCGTATTCAGAAAGTCTACCAAAGGCAGAATACTACATATCTTCTCATTTTTCTAGAGTAGAAAGAGATACATTGCTTCTTTCAACATTCCTATGCTCACAAGGTTTTATTCATTCTGACAATTGATATACCCATTAAAAGAAGGACGAGTGAAAAGTTTCCATAATGAATTTACATCATTTGACAATTTGTCCTTTGTAGACATGTGGTATATAGATTAAGGTTTCTCAACGACTTTCTTCACTCTCATTAACTGACCACTCAATAAACTTAGAAATGTCACTACAAGAATATGAGCATCACCAAATTTATCATGGACTATTTGCTTATTAGATGCCTTTGGATACATATTTATCACTATTCAACGTGCAACATCTAAATATTATGAGACTATTCAAATTGGTAGTTCCACAGCAAAGCTCTAATGGAGCTACAAAACAATTGAAGGTATCTCTTAAGGCATTGTTTCCATGTCTTCTTCCTTACAGGAATGCCTTACAAACATAAATCAGATAACTGACATTGAGGAACATGGCTTTCTGAGAATATTATAATCATAGCTATACTTAAAGGACTGGTTTTTTTGTTTGTTTGTTTGTTTTTTTTTTTTTTTTTTTAACACACTTGCTTTTCTTTAGAGCTTCCAGAACACATTAAAATTTCCTCACAGGCATATTTGTATTAGCTTGCACATGAAAACTACCTTTCACGCCTTCTAGAACTTTGATGTTGTTCTTCAATATGATGATCTTCCCAACTGTAACCTAAAACACAGTACCAGAAAATGAATGACATAGTATTGGAAATTAGGTAAAATTCAAGTTACTGTAAATTTTGACATCACTGAACCTGATTTCTTCAGCTCAAACTTCCTTTTTCTCAATTGAAATAACAGAGGATCATCAATAACCAAGAATAACTTGTTCCATTATTTTGAAAAGCAAAAAAAATTCACAGTCTTACCTATAGCAGTGAGGTTCTGGTAGGTCTCCAGCATCACATCTTTATAAAGTTTCTTCTGGGAAGGATCCAGCAAATTCCACTCTTCTGAAGTGAAGTTCACATGCACATCATTATAAGTCACTATATCCTAAAATACCCCATACATGTGCACAAGAGAAAGCATGATTGTGACATCACTGTAAACAAATGGATACATTCTAGACAATGTTACAATGTAATTCTGGTGCTTCCTCTACTTATTTCCTGAAACAGAAGTTATAATCTAATTATGCTGTCATTTTAGACGGAAATTGAAATATAAGTTTCACCTGTGTTGCTTCTGATCCCTTGGAATAGGATATAGCCTTGAAACACAAATGGCAACTGAGTGGGATATACAGGGGGAAACAGATCATCTGTACTCAGCAAACATCTGAAAAGCTGTATGAACAATTACTAACTACAAAAATGATGAGCAAGCGGCGTGTATTTGCTCATGTCTTTAATAACAGAGGTACAGGCAGGTGTATGTCATTGAACTGGATGCTGGCATGGTCTATGTGATGTGTTGCAGGATAGCAAAAGTTACATATTAAGACCCTCACTCCCCTGTAAAAATCTACCAAGGAAACAAAAATGATAGAGAGAATTCAGGGTCCTTTACTGAAGTTCCTACAAAGAAATATACGTTCACTGCAGTTCTGTATCCATCTTACAAAAACATGAAGTGAACCAGTTTAAACAGCAACATTAATAAATTTTACTAGAAGGGAATGCATATTTAAACAGTTAAAAATGGACAGATGAAAATATTAGTAATACATATGTTGATCAGAAATAAGGAACATAGAGCAGGAAAGATAGCTCAGGATTGGAAAACTCTTGCTGGTCTTCCACATAATGGTAGTCAATTTCTAGTATTTACACGGGGATCAACAACTACCCATTTCTTCAAGATCAAGAGGACTGAGGACATATTCTGACAACAGTAAAGATGAGGCACACATGATATTCATGTTCATACACACAGGCACAATACTCTTATTTATTCAAAAATTTTAAAACAAACACAAGAATAAGGCAGAAACACATACACCTGGAATCCAATGAGTTTGAAGCCTCAGGCAGTATTGCTATCATGAACATGTTCTGTTGGGAGCCGACTTTTAGCAAAAAGCGGCTACCAGTTTTGCAGCCATCTTGAGCCATATACCCTGATAAGAGATGTGATTACAATAGCCTACAACAGCTGAGCACACTCTGATAACATCTTGCTTTAGATACCCAGGACTTTTCTTGGGTGTGTGAGATTAAAGGTGTGTATCTTAAAGGTGTGACTGAGAGATCCGATTTAGAGACAAGACCTAAGGGCATGATTAAAGGCGTGACCTGAAGTCGTGGCTTAGAAGTGAGACATATAAAAGGCTAGAGGCAGACAGAGAAAGCAACAGATTACTTGACATTAGGTAGAAGACACTTGGCTCTAGAGAGAACAATTTGGAGTAACAGAGATTAAGACACTAGGAGTAGGAGTAGACATTAGACACTCGGAAGAGAACAACAGGAGTACAACTAGGAACTAGGAACTCAAGACTTAAGACTTAGACTAGGAAGAGAGACTGAAGAATAAGTGGGATTGAATCACACTCTGTCTGGTCTCCATTCTTCCAGTCTGTCCTCACTCTCTCTCTTGCTGAACCCTGACCCGCAGACGGGAGCAGCAGCTTGGGCCAGGAAACAGTGGCAACCAAGCGCTGAGTGAAGAGGGCCACAACATTTTAGGCCACCCAAAGTAGGCCAGCCTAGGAGCCAACATTGTTCCATTTGGAGAAATATAAAATAATATAATATATAATTTTGCCAAATTTTAAAATTAAAGATGTGGATGAAGAGGTACACAGAAGCATGTGCTTATTTTACTTATTTTACAAAAACATGTCAGGTGGCTTCTGTGGTTTCTATATCTACAATCAGGACAGGAAGTGCTTCACAGAGAAATTTTGTCTTGAAAACAATAAACAAAAGATATAAAGTTAAAAATATAAAACCACCAGGCTTGCAAAATAACTTAGTATTGAATACCAAATGTTTATACTGTATCTTACGTGATTTAGGGGCTGAGACCAAATGGGGAATGTATGGGAGCATGAGAAGAAAGCTGAAGGATCAGTTTCAACCACAACACAGTAGACACACAGAACAAAATATGTCCTGTCTAAAAAGAAATACAGGGGGAAAGCTGGAGCAGAGAGTGAGGGAATGGCCAATGAAAACTTGCCCAACTGGAGACCCTCCTTATGAACAAGCTTGAATCCATGACATTAATTCGGGATAGTCTGTTATGCTCCCACATAGGAGCCCTGCATAATTGTCCATTAAGAGGCTCCACCCAGCAGCTGACTTGAAACAGACGCAGAGAACTACAGTCAAACACTGATTGGTCCTTGGGGACTGTTATGGAAGAGTTGGAGGAATGATTGATAACCCTGAAGAGGATAAGAACTCCACAGGAAGACCAACAGACCCAACTAACCTGGACCCTTGGGGACACTCACAGACCGATCCACAAACAAAATAACACACACAGTCTAGACTAAGGCCTCAGGAACATATGTAGTAGATGTGTAGCTCAGTCTTCATGATGGTCTCCAACAAATGTAGCAGGGGCTGTCCCTAAAGCTGCTCTCTATCTTTGGAATCTGATCCCTGAACTAGGCTGCCATGTCTGGATCAATGGAAAAGATGAACTTAACCCAGCAGAGACTTGATGCAGCACGGTGTGGAGATACCCAGGAGCCCACACGTTCTTAAAAGAGAAACAGAGGATATTGGAGAGAGGGATTCTGTGCAGGCAGGGGAGCTAGAGTAGGGACTTCACAAAGTTTATAGCCATTTTATTTATAACAGCTTGAAACTGGAAGAATCCCAGATGTCACTCAACCAAAATATGGATATAGAAAATGTGGTTCATTTACAAAAGGAAAAACTATTCAGCTATGAAATACAAGGACATCACAATTTTTCAGACAAATGGATACAGCTAGACACTATTATCCTGAGTGAGGTAACCCAGACCTAAAAGCACATGCATGTATGTACTCACTTACAAGTGAATAATAATCATAAAATAAAGGAAACCCACACTAGACTTCAAAGACCCATAGAAGCTGTATAAGAATGAAGGCCCAAATGAGCATGGTTGAATTTCACTCAGAAGGGAGAATAAAACAGTCATAGAAGGCAGATGGAAGAGAGAGCACTGGATAGGAGAGCAAATAAGAAAGGGGAATCAGGGAGAACCAGCAACAGGTGTAGGGAGAGAAAAGAGACAGCCAGAGGGGGAAAATGAATCAAAATCTGCAGCTGGCTGTGGGGAGGAGTTACATTTAGGATGTGGCAGAGACCATGAATTGGAGGGAGACAAGGAATCTATGAGGTTGATCTTAGCTGAGATTCATAGCAGTTAGATGTGGATGCTGAAGAGGCAACATCTGCAGTCAGGCAGGACCCCCAGTGGAGAGTTAAAGACACCAACCAATCCAAAAACCTTTCTACCCAAAATTTGTTCCTGTCCACAAGAATGCAATCTACTACATAGATTCTGTCCAGCAGCAAAATAAGCCTTTGATACCATGTTGTTGTTCTAACTTGCTACTCTGCTGCTGTGATTGAATCCTCTAAGTAAAATCATCTCGGGTAATAAATGGTTGATGTACATGGTTCTGTCAGATCAGTCTATCATTTTGGGAGCCAAGATTAGAAACTGAAGGCAAAAAGCATGGATAAACACTGTCTCCTGGCTTCCTCACTTGCTTGGTCACTGTCTCAAGCTCAGCTGGCTCTCTCATCCAACTCAGGGCCACTTGCTTAGGGATATTGCATCCCTCAGTGGAAGAGTCTTCCTAATCAATCATCAAAACTATATATCACAGACATAGCAACCAGCCGTTCTGATGAGGACAAACCCTCGATTGAGGTTCCTTCAGATGACTTAAGCTCTAAAATGTTGAGAACTGAAAACAACTGACACAGACACAATAATGAATGAGGAAGTTGTAAAAACCCCAAACCAATAAGTTAACCATATCAATACAGGAGCTCCTGCCACCCCATGAGGGACTTGGAGTTGTGGCTGAGCCAGAACAAAATAGAGGGCACCTGGCTCAGAGCAGGGAAGGATATACTGGTATGGGGAGCTGAGAGGCTGTGCTGACCTGGGGTGAGGCATCTTTAACCCCGGGTTCTCAAGCCAGTGCTACCAAAGAGGAGACTAAAACAGCTGGAAGGTGGACAGAAACTCAGATTGTCTCACAGACCTGGAAATGACCACCACAAAGGACAGTATCTCTGACCCAAGGAGAATATGCTAAATTTGTTAGAATCGATGAAGAATGATCTTCCATCTCATGACAGCTCCAAGTTCAAAACTATAGAGTCACATATGAACTGGGCAGAGGGTAGTTCAGGAGGTGGAAAATGAGGTCTTTGTTTTTCTACCCTGTAAATCAAGGTAGGCAGAGCCTGAGTTTGCCCTGGATGCTGTCTGGAAGAGCTCTCTGTCATGGACTAGTCAATGGGTCTAAGTCCTGTTGTTAAGAAGGATTTAACCTAAGGTGTGGGGCTAGTAACTAAATTGATTAGGATGAAATCTGTCTTATTTCCTCAGTAAGAGAATAACAAAGTTCCACACACAAAATAGCCAGCCACAAGGGGGCAGTAAAGGCTACCCAGCAGATTCTTCCACTTGGACAGAGGAGAAAATGAAGACAGGATGGCAGCAGCTGTGAGCCCTGTCAGGGTTCCAAGTCTACTCTAACCTTCCCAGAAATTAAGACCACAGAAAATCTGTCCACTATACCAGGCTCTGGAACATCTTCAAAGCACTTCAGGGCTATCACTCTCCAGCGTATCCACTGTAGCAGGGTTCCACGTTCAATTTAGTCATCTCCCTCCACATATAATCAAGAAAAGCCTGAAAACCAAGGCACACAGACACAATTCTGGCAGACAAGCCACTGACATAGAAACAATGGTTTTCTTAACAGCCAGCCTTTGAATTTTTTAGTTGGGAGTTCTGAGGGTCTTGGGGTTCCAGTCAATGCATTAAGATGTTATGTCCAAGTCACAGAGACCCCAACAACCAACATGGAGCCTATTGTAATGCAAACACATGGAGGTCTTTATTATGAGCTCTGTAATAAGGATTCTCACCAGTCTGCCTGACATGAGATCGAATCTGAGAGACCAAGTCTAGGGGTGCTGGGTATTTATTGCAGTTACAGCAAGATTGGGACATTAACATGCAGGCCAGCAACTTAATATTTTAAAAGCTGCATGTCTGGCATAATCTGCAGGAACCAATCAAGGTGGCAAAATCATCTGAGAACCATGATGTGTAGGCTACCTTTTTCTCTGTAAGGTGTATTAGTTATTTAAACCCTAAAGTTGTACCTTGACTAGCTGTTGACAAGGGGGTGGGTATTGTCATAGAATGTTTTCTCAAGTGGTCTTTGTGAGCTCTCTAAAACAGAATTGATTGGGCTTTACAAACTCATCTTTGTGCTTGAGGTCCTTATTATTGAAAGGTACTCCTGTTCAAGCACAAGCCATGCATGGCAGTTGAAAAGGTACTTCATCCAAAGACCTACCTCACTATCTGTTACTGTACTATCTGAAACTGTTTTCCTGAGCAGGTACTCCACAGCTCTGGAATCTCAAATATTAGGGTTTCAAAGGTAACTTCAATATTACAGCTTCTTGTTCCAGTATCTGGGATCCACACATGATCATCTTTGCTCCTCAAAAGAGATTGGGTCACTTCTTCAGCTCTTCCATCTATAACACTCTAGGTTCTGCTTGACTCTGCTCTACTGCTGCTGCTGTTCTTTCTGCTCATCCCATGGGACTGACATCTTCAATATGCTGAGTTCTTCCCCTGCGACTAGGATTCACTGTGTTCCTGTCATACACTCCCTTCACCATGCTAAGCCTTAGCTGCTCTGCATGAGATTCATTTATGTCTAAAAACCAATACCACCTGAGTGATTCTCACACATGATCAACTCCAGGTGGACAACAAGGTACAACCTTGGCTATCTTTGGAACACAGCTTCTTTGTCCTCTCAGAAAACACTCACCAGAAGATTTCACCTCAGTAATGCTGGTTTCTTCTTCATCCCCACTAATTTTTAACTACAGCTAACCAGCATCAATTGTGTCAGTCATTCCTTCTATTCTTTCCTCCCAGAGCCACATGGACAAAGCTGCTGAGTTCCTCTGATTGCTGGGGCTGGAACATGGCCTATTCTATTATTACATCATCACCAGCTTTATATTTTTCAACAACTTCACTGCCTAAGCTTGGCTGTCCTGGATCTTACTCATTAGATAAACCTTGAACTCAGAGATCTGCATGGCTCTGTCTCCTGAATGCTGGGTAATATGTGTGTAACACTTTGCCTGTATCTAAGCTTTTCTTTACTTAAAACATGTTCTGTACCAGGAAGACTTGAATCAGAAATCTGCTTGGTGCTCATCTCCTGGGATTTAAGGCATGTACCACTGTGTTTGTACTTAAGTATTTTATTTTAGATCTTAAAATCAAAGCCCAGAATAGTAATCACAGTCCATCGATGGTCAGTTTCACACATACTGGTGACCCTTGTATCCTCATAAAAATGATGACCAGGTGACAATTGAAAGATATAAAACTTTATAAAGGGTATGGAAAGTTTATATGACCCCTAGAGCTGAACCAAGAATGTAGACCTAACAGTTCACTAGCTCCAGGTTCCAGGAACTGGCTGACCACAAAGAAAGCAGAATTAAAAATACAGGTCAGCTGGGTCGTTCTGGGAACTGGCTGACCACAAAATAGATGGTTGAGCAAGATTCAATTCCTGAGGAAAACACGTACAAGATATTTCCCACATGACCAACTGAATGATGGGCTGGGACTTTCAACTATTTTTATGATATTCTTCCTTAGTTTCCCCCTAACTTCTCTGGTTTGTGTTTTTTTTCCTTTAAATACCCTTCTCCCCCTGGCCTCAAGGTCAATACTGATTGCTCTGAGTCTCGACCTCAGCTGCCTGATTCCTGAAATAAAGCCTCTTGCTGTCTTGCTAGTTACTAGAGACTAGCATGAGGGTCTCCCCTCCTGGGGGTCTTTCAATAACAACACCCAACATGATACACTTCTCTTTCCTACAACTCTGGGGGCATGTCCATAGGTCCCCTACTCATGGCACCTGGAAGCATCTCCTGTCACGCCCCTGCCTCAGATTCACAGGTGCTGCCACCGGCTCAGGGGCATCCCAGGGCCACTGTTTCCACCCGCCCACCATGGTACCTGGAAGCTCCAGTCATCTCCCCGGTCTGCCACGGCACAGCAGCAGACAATTAGATTGCAGTGTGAGGTCTGTGATGTCACAAGAAGCCCACTGATGCCACCCAGATGGAGGTGCTCTCCTCCTGAACCACTGAGATGGCAGTGGCGGTATCCTGGTGCAGTCTCTCAGGCCCTCAGTGAAGTCAGTTGGCTCCGGTGGGGATTTCTATACATCACGCTTGTGCGTACATTAGGCCAGATCCTTCATGGGAAATGTAGTCTCCAGCCGGCGCCTTCTTGCTTTTTCCTTGCGGCATCATGGGATATGTAGTTTGAAGGCCGGCCGCCTTCTTGCTTTTTCCTTGCGGCATCATGGGATATGTAGTTTGAAGGCAGACCGCCATCTTTGATTGAGTTTGCTGCTCATGCGCAGTTAGTTCTCTGACCACCATCTTGGCACTTATGGGAAATGTAGTCTCGGGCCTGCTGCTATCTCTTCTTAGCCCTGCAGTCCAGGAACTCACTCAGTAGACCAGGCTGGCCTTGAACTCAAAAATCCACCTGCCTCTGCCTCCCAAGTGCTGGGATTAAAGGCGTGCACCGTCAATTATTGATCATTATTGGCTACTGATTAGTAATGATTGTTGATTAGTACTGGCTGTTGGTTATCAATTATTGATTATCATGATTATTGATCACTTTTGGTTATTGACTAGTATTGATTATTGACCATTGATTAGTACTGATTATTGATTAACATGATTATTGATCATTATTGCATCATTGTCATCCACCTGCCTCTGCCTCCCTAGTGCTGGGATTAAAAGAGTGCACCACCACTGCCTGGCTATACCTGTCTTCTTAATGTATACTATAAAAGACAAAAGGGTTTGGACAAATGTGCTGCAGAGTCAGAGAAACCACCCATTTCTTGTGTTTCTACAAGAAAACAACTGGTCCAAATGATTTGGGCAGATTCAGAATCAGCCAAGATAGTGACACTACTCAGATGCCACTGCCTGATCTAACAAGTGAGGAGCATCACCAGGGACCTCACAGGTGGTCACATCTGGCTGATGCTTCCCATGCAGCCCTAGAGAGGACCCAGCATCCCAGTTCTCACTTCTCAGCTGCCTGCCCTTACCTACTGTGAGCAGTGATCCTGTGCTCACCATGACTTGATTTTAAGAGCTTCCCTGAGGTCTCCACACAGCACCTGACAGCAGAGCTCAGAGCAGGGCACAGATGATCATTCAAGCCTGCACAGATACTGTGAACTTGCAGAATGGCACCTAAAAGAACCCACCTCATTGTCTGATTGGCAGGTGTGCCTGGAAGCCTTGATAGATCAGTGAGTCTTACTACTCCTCAAGGTTAAAGTGTGTTTCTGGGTCAGGGTCAGATATTTTTCAGGTCTCAGGAGTGATTTTCACTCCATTAGCATTTGTTTCTGTCTTCAAAGAGAAATCTCACCCCACCCAGACTTGGGGGAGGACCCACCAATCCAGCTCTGGCTGTTCAGCTGCCTGCTCCTCCCCTCTGAGAGCAAAGATCCTACACTTACCAGGACCTGACTTCAGACCTTGTATGAGCTTTCTTCACAGCACTTGCCTTCTTCCTATAATCAAGTTGAATAGCTTCCATAGCCCATTACTCAAGGTGCAGTGGAGGTATCAATCTGACCCACAAGTGGAAGGATACCCTGGTTATTTCTTAGCATTCTGTCTAAACTCCACCCAAGTTACCTGGCAACAGCCAGGTATGCTCCTCCCCACAGTTACCTGGCAACAGCCAGGTAGACCTGACCCACTATAAAGGTGGCTGCTTGCCCCTTTCTCTCTCTTTTGAACTCTTGATTTCTTGCTCTCTCTTTCTCTTGCCCACTTGGGCTCTTCCCTTCCCCCTTCTCTCTCCACATGCTCATGCTGGGCTTCTATCTCTCTATTCTCTGTCTCTCTCTGTATTTCTCTGCTTCTACTACCCTCTTAACTTTCCTCCACATGTCTGGAATAAACTATATTCTATACTATACTGTCTCATGGTGGGTTGCTCCTGGGGAAGAGCTGTCTCAGTATGAGGCATGCCCCCTCCATGGGAAGAAATATCTCAGTGGAGGCATGAGCCTGCTGAGACATCCCCTTCCCCCACACCTCCCCCCACACCCATAGAATATATTCCATCTGTCTTTAAAGAGAGGTAGTGAAAGACCTCCAAAGGCAGATCCCCACTCAAGTCTCAGGACTGCACACACCTAAGGACTCACAAGAGACTGGCTTGATGTAAACACATGAGGCAGTTTAATATCAGAGCTCTGGGTCAGCACGTACATTACTCAGGAGACAGTGGAGCTGATCCTGAGGCTCAAAAAAAATAGGGCTTTTATAGGCAAGGGGTGGGGGAAGTGGGAAATTTTCATGTGGGTACACATGATTGTACCCACATTGCTTTACATTTCTGAACATCAGTAGGCTGTGCAGGCAGGCACAAAACAGGAAAGATGGAAGAACACCAGATGGCCCATTACTCATTTGGACATATCTCTGTTCTTTTAAGGATGTCATTGCATAATTTTTATCTTTCATGTCCAGCCAGTTTCTTAGATGATTCAACAGACCTTTGTCTTGTAACTCTACATCCTCTGTAACTAATTAACTGGGCCCAAACCTGCTGGCAGGCATTTTTAACTTTTTAGATTAGGGAAAAGGAATCACAGGGCCCTGATATTCTTACTAGTTTGGGCCTATTTCAAAATTTTCTTTTAGTAGCTATGGGGAAGAGGAGACCAGATAACTGTGAGGTAGAGTTTTAGACAGAATGCTAACACCATTAACATTAAAGAGAGGTTTTAGAAAACAAGCTTCATGCTGGGCTCAGGGAAGCTACAGCTCCCTTTCACCAGATGATAGATATCAATCAACCCTGGAAAAAATCCAGAATCATAAGGGAAAGTCAGTTGAGCACTATTGTTAGCCAGCATATCTTCATCAATGGCAAAGTGAAGAAAAAATCATAGTTGGATTAGTACAGGTTCTCTAGATAAACATATCTCAATTCATAGAGAGAATGAATCTTTGTATACAAAAAGGCTATTTAATAGAATGTCCCAATAAAGGCTGTTAGACAAGGTAAATTAGAAAAACAAGGACTGGTTCTTTTCATGTTGCAGGATATTACAGCTGATATTTAGTATATACCAGGATTCTGAAGAAATAAGTCTTTACTAATGCCAGTTTTAAAACACAAATAAACAAACAAATCACCTTTGTTTTGTAAAAATGTAGGGCAAGTACAAAAAACAAAAACACCACCCTGTTCAATGTATTTTATATATGCATGTTGTCAAATGAATTTGTAGCCCAGATTAAAGGTGGCTCTGAACATCTCAAAAGATCACGATTAATAAAGGGTTTCTCACTTCAAAAGTTGTAATTAAAAAATATGCCTCAGAGCAAGCAGGATTTGAGTTAGGGTTAGGGGATTAGACAGTCATGGTTAGAATTAGAATAATGAATTTTAGAATTAGCTTTAGGAGGTTTGGAAATTAAGAGGTGAGAGTTAGGATAAGGTTAGATTCAGGGTTAAGGTTAAGGTGGCTACCATTATTCTTGATGGTCCCACTGAATCAATATTATCCCTATTACACAAAGAAGAAATATCAGGTCTACAAGGTATTCATTTTATATCTTAATGGTTTGTTTAATTCTTATTCTGATAGCTTCTCTCTTACTTATAGAAAGGCTTCTCAAAATAACCTAAAAGTTTTTTCTAGCCATTTGCCTCCAAAACTAGCATACTAACAAAAAAGCAAAGACTTTGATATTCACAGAACTCTACAGATAATCAAAGAATAAATTGTTAAGAGCCAGACTGACTGCTGCCAGCAAAGCACATTTATGCTACCCTATGCTGAGTCTCACCATCATCTATTTCTGCAGTTAATTTTCCTCTGATATAAAATGTCCTCAGTACTCTTCTGCTCTAGACATATCTGGTTTACTTTCTTCCCAACCTCAAAATATGCTTACTAAAGGTTTTTTTTTGTTTTGTTTTGTTTTGTTTTGTTTTTCAAGACAGGGTTTCTCTGTGTAGTCCTGGCTGTCTTGGAACTCACTCTGTAGACCAGGCTGGCCTCGAACTCAGAAATTTTCCTGCCTCTGCCTCCCAAGTGCTAGGATTAAAGGCATGCACCACCACTGCCTGGCTTACTAAAGGTTTCTATGTGCAGTTTTCACTTGACAATGAAAATTCTGAAACAGGAATCCCAGAGAAGCAATAGACACAAATTCATGGCTTATTAAAAAATGACTTTTTATTAATTACATGTAGAATATACTCATGAGACATGGTCTGTTATTCACATCATGTACTTAATAGCAAATGAATTACAAATAAATTAACTTGTTAACTTGACCCTAGTTCATTTTGTTCCTAATGAAAATAAACTTAAAAATTGATATGAAAAGACACATATATTTAGCCAATATATCTACACAGGTACAATAAATATATAATGGTAATATGAGTCTGAATCTTTTCTTGGAATAGGTAACATGAGGATGTATAATTAAATTTTAACATCTACTTTTAAAAATATGATACATGTAAACATACAGTGATATCTCTATGAACCCTATCCTACTTCTACTACACAATGTGGTCTCTATTCCTGAAGATTCTAAGTTACTTTTAAAGAGTTTACTACTCCTAGACCAGAAGACATTATTAATACTAGACATTGTTCTAACTCATATAAGAATAACATATCTATGTTTTTAATTATGATATATACATATTTTAAATTTTATGGAGGCATAAACATGTTAATAATTTAAAAGATATTTACATTTAGGAAAACCTCTTTAAAAATAGATAAATACACAAAGATAGGAAGATCCAGCACAGGGTTTATCTTATCTTCTAAATTAAACCACATCCATTTTCATATCTTCGGCTCTGTTGAATTAAAATAATCACAGCAGGGCTTTTTAAATATTGCTAAACCTCTATGAGACAGACAGAGAGAGAGAGAGAGAGAGAGAGAGAGAGAGAGAGAGAGAGAGAGAGAGAGAGAGAATGAAGATGGTTGTCCAGTATTTGTACAATATGGAAGTGGAATAACTATTTAGGTAATATGAATTTGTCTCCTGACATACTAAGTAAAATATTTTTGATGTAACTGATTGTTTCTTTCAGTGCTTTACTCTTGTGAAGATCTCTAGAAAGAATCTGATTTCTGAGCCTGACATCGAATCAGCAAGTCAGTGTGTATGACAAAAAACTGTATGGGTCTCCATACTGGTGCTGTAAAATCAAGGATTAAAAGAATCTCCTGTCACCTGATCTTCATGTGAGTAGGGGTGCCAGGTCTTGGCCTACAGAAGCTAAGACATTTGGTTTTCCATTCCTCACTTAATCTTGAATCTCTCTATCTGAGGTCCTCATATAATTGTATTATTTGTGTTACAATTGTGATACTTTACACTTTTGCTAATGACTTTCTTCTCCAATAGCTGTAAAAGCCCAGCATCAAAGCATCACCTGAACAAAAGGTTAAGGAAAGGTGGACATTTTGAATTTGTATCTGAGCTGAGATGGTTGTGAGGCCCAAACTGCTCTAAAAGTTTTCAGTACTTGTCTAGTATATTAGAGTTCTATAGACTACCAAACTAATAGAATAAATTTCTCTTTACTTAAAGGGTGTTGTTTAAAATTACTTAGAGGCTGTGATGGTCTAGTTAATTCAACAATAACTAGCTATGAAGGCAAAATGCAAGGATGCAGTAGTTGCTCAGTCCACAAGGCCTGATGTCTCAGCTTAGAAGTTTAGAATAAGCTGGAATTCCAAACAAGGTGGCCCTAATGTCAGTGAAGGAATGGATTTGCTATCAAGGTGAAAGCAAGCAGCTAAAGAGCGAACACCTTCTGTTGTAGTAATTAATTTAAAAAAGCAGCCACTGGTTAAGCCAACTGGCTAAGCTGCAGCATCTCTGTCTAGCTCAGCTGCCATGTTGCATAGCCAGCTAGACACAGCCAGGCAGAAACACCAGCCCTGTCACCCATGAGACATCAGTGTGGGAGGTGGCTCTGCATTCTTCCATGCTGTCTCAGCAAGGAATGGCATTGCCCGGACCATCCCGCCAACCACGAGGGCTCGGTACAGATGAGACTCTAATGCTTAGATTATCCAAAGGCTTATACATTTGGTAATTATCAATAACAAGATGCTCTTACAATCAAAGTTGTAACCAAATACCCAACCTAGATATACCAACTACCTTTGACTGCTACAGACAAGGGAACATCAGCCTCCATGTGCCCCTCTCTCATTCTCTGTCTCACCCTTTGCTCCTCCTCTTTCTTCTCCTCCTCCTCTCCTTTACTCCTCCCACCTTAGCTACTCCTATAGCCTTCTCCTTCCATGTCATTATAGAGGCTTGCAGTACAAGTCATGGTTCAGATTAGAGCTGGGGCTTTGCAGCTCAAACATCTGGATTAATGCTGTGTCTTCCACTATCCAGACTCAGATTAAAGAAACTTTTGGGGTTTTAGTTAATTCCAGATGTAATAGAGTTAACAATGAAGGCAGCAATCCAACTCTACCCATGTCAACTTTACACACAATCATATCTTCTTATGTCATGGTTAATTTCCAAATGAAAAAAAAAAAACGTGTCATAATAATGTTTAAATGTTACAATTTCAGCAAAAAGGCAAACCATTATGTATTGGACCAGGTCATAATTATGCCTAAAACAATTGAACTACTCCTTGTACAAGCACAGACACATAAAAATGTTATAATGCATTGTGGGAACATTTTTCAGTGCAGCATCTTCAAGTGTGATAATCATTGATATTCTCTTAATTAATTTCCTGAAATTGAGAAAAGAAATCACAACTGTCTGTAGAAATACAACATTAACAAAATATGACAGAAACACTCACATCACTTATAATCCTCATTTCTGCAATTACTCATGTGGCCTTTGTTTATATTTATAATGACCTTCCCCTACTACCCATGCTGTACTTCCCCCAACCTTGATAATAACCTCAGCAGATCTGGAACTTTTCCTGGAGGAATGATTCATACCTTATTTTTGATAGGTCTATGACCTTTGTCATCCTGTCTGGGTAAGGCTGCTATAGGTTCCCATTGCTTTTAATTACAAGACATTGCATCATCAAGGGATACCATAAAACACTAGTTCTCAACGTGTGGGTCACAACTCCTGTGGGAATCTAAGAACCTTTTCTCAAGTGCTGCCTAAGACCAACTGCAAATCAAATATTAGTATTACAGTTCATCACAGTTGCAATACTACAATTAGTAAGCAGCAATATAATTCATTTTATGCTTTGGGTGTCTCCATAATATGAGAAACTGTATTCAAGGGTCCCAGCATCAGGAAGGTTGAGAACCACCACAAGAGATTCTGCAGTCTAGACATGAGCCTTTGTAACTCCATTTGGAGAAGCAATTTAACTTCCCCATGGTGATTAATCAGCCTTTCTAACATTGTTATTACTTTCTTATCTTGTTGGGTTAAGGGCCTTAGATGCCTAAATTGACCACTGGGAAGACTGAACTTTTGCTGTAATTCCTAGAAGGAGAGCTCACCTCTCTATAACTAATACTTGCAGGCCAACAGACCTTAAGATCAGTGAAATATGAAGCAATTTTCCTTACTGGGCCACTAAGGTTGGTAGCTTTGGTGTGGGTCTTCTTTATTCTTGGGTGGTTGTTAGCCACCAAATGATGAGGACAAATGGAGCAGCCATGGCAATTTGGCTTGAGATGGCTGTGAGTATTATAAAATTAACTCCAGAGACCAGCACAGTGAGTCAACTCTACTTTATTGTTCCAGAAATAAGGTATATAAGGGTTTTAATGGGTACAGGTGGAAAGGATTAATTGGTCATAATAGCATATCTAAGTATCATCTAGGCAGGGAAGCCAGAATGGAACTTGTGTGCTGAGTTTAAGTAGCTCCACACAGGGACATTCTTTTGATAAGGTCTGTTGAAGTGAATATTTAAAAAGTGGCTGCTGGTCACGCCAACTGTCTAGGTTGCAATGGCTCTGCCTAGCTCAGCTGCCATGTTCTGTGGCCAGAGGCCATGTGCACACTGCAGATAGAATTGGCCAGCCAGAGAAACCAGCCCTGCCACCCATGAGATGCCAGCATGGGAGATGTCTCTGCCAATCTTCCATGCTGTCTCTGCAAGACTGGGCAGTGCCCAGACCATCCTGCCATCTATGGGGGCCCAGTAAGAAAATGAGACTCTAATGCTTAAAGATTAATCAAAGGCTTTAGTAATTCTCAATAACAATTTTCCCATACAAAGAGAGTTGTTTCCCAATTAGCTAACCTAAATAAAAGTTGTTACCTATGACTGCTCTCCATACCCTCATGGCTCTCCATGGTTCCTACATCTCCAGCCTCTCTAGCTCCCCATCTTCCTTTACCTCTTCCTTCTACCCACCCCCCTTCTCCACCTCTCGACTCACCTTAGCTCCTCCTACAAAGGACAGCCACCTATGATCAGGGACATTGTCTAGAAAATCAAGGCAGAGAAATTGAAGCCCTTCTAATAAAGGGAGTCCTCCATTTTGAGCTTAGTTCCACTCAGATTTGGGGGACTGCAACCTTCACACAGGTTTCCAACAACCTTGAGTTTTTAAATGATGGATCTTGGCTATGAGCGAAACTGTACCAAATACTGGAAGCTGATTCAAAATACATTCAGCCTAGGACCCTGCCCAGCTCTTCAGGTGGCTGTCCCATAATTGGCTGTGTAAAGGGGCCTTCTAAAGGTCATTCTATTTTTCTATCAGTTCAGCACCTTCAGGGTAACAAGGAACATGGTATTAATGGTAATTAATATCATTATGATTTATGATCATTGGCCCACTCTTTTACCTCTCTGCTGTGAAATGAGTTCCTTGGTCAGAAGCAATACTGTGTGAAATGCCATTGTGGTGAATGAGGCACTTGATATGTCCATGGATAGTGGATTTGGCACAAACAAAATGTGCATGAAGGTTAAAATCACAAGCAGAATATGTATCTATTCCAATAAGAAGAAAGTTTTGTCCTTTGCCCAAGAGAAATGATGCAATGTAACATGCCACCAAGTCACTGGCTGGTCAACCCAGGATATAGTTCCATATCTAGGACTCAGTGTTAGTCTTTACTGCTGGTAGATCTGGAAGTCACCAGCAGATGTGGCCATGTCAGGCTTAGTGAGAGGACAACTCAACTGTTGTACCCATGCATAAACCCCACTGCATCCACCATGGCTACTATGTTTATGGGCCCATTGGAAAATGACAGATATAGCTGGGGACATGGCTGACTTCCCACAGAATAGAACACCCTAACTACTGATTATTGAATGTTTGCTCAGCTGAACTTACCTTTTGATCAGTATTTACATGGGACATAAATATCTTTACAGCCTTTGACCATTGTGAGAGATCTATCCACATATTTTTCCCTTTAAGTCTCTCTCAACAATATTCTAATTGTTCTGTTTCCAAGTCTCTGACAGTTAAGCCATCCCACTGTTTATAGCTGATGATTCAATGAATAATCACACATTTCCAAACAAATGTATGAGCATGACTACTGCATGAAGCTTTGAACTGTGATGATTTCCCTTTACTGGTGTCTTTCAAGATTGTTCCAGAAACATGTTTTCATGCTGCAGTTGTTCACTTCTTGGTAGGGTCTGCATAACAGGCAGAACCCTTAGTAATGCAGGACCTAATTATTTCTTCCTCAGTCACTTGATGATAGGGCCTGTACCAAGAAGTCCTAGGTGCATGTATAACACCAGGGGCATTGTACAGAAATAGAAACAGAGAAAGAGAGACAGAGAAAGTCAGAGAGAGTCTGACAGCCAAAATTTTCCTAAATTGAGAAAAACTTGAAGCAATTCACCAGGAGACAGGAAGACTTGTGTCCACTGAAGTTTTGCTTTTTCCAAGCATCATTTAAGGGTAAAATTGTTAATTATTTTTCAAAACACTGGATTCTCATATGAGGACACATGGAAACTGGAAACAATTTCTCCCCTCAGAGGACCAAAGGAAGTTCAAAACAATTTCAACAGCCTTCTATGCATGTCTCAGTAGTCTGACTATGGAAAGATTGGAGAAAACTATAGCAGTGGATCCTACAAAAACAAGGAGAGTCAGGGACCAGGATTATTTACTACACTGTATTTTACTGAAGATATAAATACACATAGTAGGGAGTCTACCCTGTCTTTGCTTGCTAAATGTAATGTGACAGTGGCCATGGATCAAGAGCACAAGAAACTCACAATCCTAATCCATACCAAATCAATTTTCTTTGATGAGAATAACCAAAACAGAAACCAAAACAAAACTCTAGAACTTGTTAATCAGAGACAATCTCTTAGTTTTAGTCCAACAAGCAGCTGAATACCATGTATAGCTCTAATTTTTCCAGATGTGCTGCCTTTCTCTGATTTTGGAATGTACCATGCAAAGGCAGGAATTGATATAGGTAGATATGCCAACAACGACATCAAACTCCCCAAAACCTGTCTTATCTTATAGATTGTCTGGGAATATATCTTTGGTGAAAGTATTCCATGGCCACTATGTGCTCCCTGCCTGGCATAGGCACAGATAGAACCAGATGCTGCTGAACACCTTCCAAATGAGTAACTCCTGACATGCTTGAGGTATCTGATGATAACATTGACCAAAAAAAGGATAGCAGCTCTCATTGTGGTTGTTTAGACCCTCCGAAAACCAGATTTTTGCAGCCAGTACACAGAAGGCAGAGGCAGGCTTATCTCTGAATTCAAGGAGAACCTGGTTTACAATGTCAGTTCAGGGCAACTACTTTAAAAATCAGCAAAACAAATGAACAAGGGAAAACAAACAAAAGGTCTCAATTCAAGGAATGAAATCTAAAGCCACTGCCCCTGCAATTTCAACTTTATGCATTTTTAATGAGTAAATGTTGTTCTCAGCAGTATGGGCGTTTGTCAAATATCAGTGAAATTTTTTTTAAAAAAGAAGAAACTTAGAATGAATCACAGCTGTGACATCTGTGTGCTTACCAGTGCCATAGCTCCACTTCTTCCACTTGCCTCCCTTCTACAGAAATGGTATGGATGTACAGCCATAGTTATTTCTGGAGTCAGCCAGCATTACAGGGATGTTCCTTGGGGTAGTTAGTCAGTTAGTTTGGTTGGTTGGTTTGTTTCATTGCTTAAAAATAGATGTTGTAACCACGGAAGAATTTTTTTAATGGCAGGTAAAGTCAGAGAGACTACAGAAAGATCAAAGTATAGAGGAAGAAGCTGGAGAGGTATCATAGCAGTTCAAATCACTTGATGTTCTTCCAGACGATCTGGATTTGACTCCCAGTACACCCACCCGGATAGACAAAGCTGTCTTCTGGACTGTCCACACCTGACAACCTTGTGATCCACCTACCCAATCAACAGGCAAAACACTCAGAGACTAGAAAACTGGAGCAACAAAAATGTCAGAATCACAAGGCCAGTCAGAATTAATTGTAATCAGATACTACAGAAATGTTTGTATTTAAATAGAAAGAACTGACTTATGGGAAATGATAAGCAAAGTTGCTCACCACAACCATAAAATGACTCTTCACAGCTGGGCATAGTGATGAGAAAGATTGACTCCAAAACTTTGGGTAAAAAAGTAGGTTGATCTCTGTGTGCTTAATGTTAATTTTGTTCCCATAGTAAGTTTGTGGCGTTCATGTGTGCCAGTTTACACTGAGATCCTCCTTTCCTTTCTTTTTCTTTGGAGACTTATTTTTTTTACTTAAACGAATATGCTATAAGTGTTTTCATACACATCAGGAGAGGGTATTAGATCCCATTACAGATGGTGTTGAGCCACCCTAAGGTTGCTGGAAATCAAACACAGTACCTCTGAACAAGGAGTCAGTCAGTAGTCTTAACTACTGATTAATCTCTTTAACACAAAGAGGTTCTATCTTAAAAAAATAGAAAGTAGGAAGGGAAATCTGCACTTCTTGTGAAAAGCTACATACTGACTAAAAATCTCTATAAAATCCTTAAACATGTTATTCATTCTAGGCTTAAATGACAATGTTACATATATATCTTACTTGAAGTTATTTTATAAGTGAGACTGATCACAGCTATTGAAGAGGTAGACTATCAGAAATAGAAGGACACTATAGGACCCACCCTGGATATCTATGTAGAATAGCAGTCATTGTACTTTCTGAGTTAGATACACATAGCATTCCAAATTTATTTTTATTTCAGTCATTTTTAACTGTTTACTTATTTTATATATGTGAGTACACTGTTGCTGTCTCAGATACACCAGAAGAGGGCATCAGATCCCATTACAAATGGTTGTGAGCCACCATGTGACTGCTGGAACTCAGGACCTCTGCAAGAGCAGTCACCAAGCCATCTCTTTAGCCCTATTTTATTTAGGATTTATTACACATACAGCATTCTGTCTGCATGCATGCATACAGGCCAGAAGAGGGTACCAGATCTCACTGTAGATGGTTGTGAGCCGCCTTGTGGTTCCTGGGAATTGAACTCAGGACCTCTAGTACAGATGCCAGTACTCTGAGCTATCTCTCCAGCACCATTACTGCTCTTCTAGTCTGCCTGGTGTCTCCAGTTTATTTTTTCATGAATGTTGGCAGGATAAAGTTTAATCTTACATTTTTGCACTCAGAATGGACACACATCTGCAATGACATGGTCATTTTGGTGTCAATTACTGAAAATGGCATTTGGTAATGGAAGGTTTGTTTCTGTTTGTACTTAGCCTGGAACTCTGTATGTAAACAAGGATGTTCTACTCCCTGACATTTACCTGCTTCTGCCCTCCTGCTTGAGCTCTTGAAACAACAGTGGGCCACCAACATGACAGGCACTTTCTTCTTCATGTCCTACAACCACAAACAATTAAGTGCCTACTACGGCATTTTATAAAATATGCTATTAGTTCAGATGATTCACGACCTCTGACATGACCTATAAATTAAGATTCTTTTACCTGGGTATTTCGAGGCTTTCTTCCATTGGACTAGACAGAAGACACATCAGTTAACTACAGCATTTCTCTGTAGGAAGAATTTTGGAATTTGGATTTCTTTTTCTTTTCTTTACTTTTTTTCTTTTTCTTTCTTTCTTTCTTTTTTTTGTTTTTTTTTTTTGTTTGTTTGTTTGTTTTGTTTTTTTTTTTTTAAAGACAGGGTTTCTCTGTGTAACCCTGACTGTCCCGGAACTCACTCTGTAGACTAGGCTGGCCTTTAACTCAGAAATCTGCCTGCCTCTGCCTCCCAAGTGCTGGGATTAAAGGCATATGCCACCACTGCCTGGCTGAATTCTTTAAAAAACACAGAAATATTATAAGAATGTGCTTTTAGTTTAATCCCAGATGTCCAAGATATGGGGCTACCTCAGATTGTCCACAGCAGCTAAATGTGATTTGACTCTTACTATAGCAGGTTCATGATTTTGCCAACTGCAGGTAACTTCTTCAGTTGTGTGATGTTTGGAAAACTGGGAACTTTTCTGAGGGTATAGAAATGCCAAGGCCCAAGAGGCAGGGTGAGAATTGGTTTGTTGTTGGTAGTTGTTTTCTCACATGGGTTGGTTGTGGTTATGGGTTGGTTAATTGTCATGCTGAATGAAGAAACAAGAAGAAAAGTAATTAGATTCTGGGATCTCTTTTTTCCTCTCTCCCTTCTATCCTAGTGTTAGAAACTTGAAAGGGGGGGTGGTGGAGAAAGGTGGAGGAAAGAACCCAGAAAGTAGCAAAGACCAGCGACCTTTCTCTATTTAGTTTTTGTCTAGATGACCTATCTAGTGATGAGAATGGGGCATTGAAGTCTCTGCTTTCAGTGTGAGTGTCAATCAATATGTGATTGGAGCTGTAGTTGGGACTGGGCATAGATTTTAAGAATTGGAACATTTTCTTAATGAATTTTTTCTACTATGAGTATGTAGTATCCTTCCCTGTCTCTTCTCATTACTTTTGGTTTGAAGTTTATTTTGTCAGACATTAAAATGGCTATGGTTCCTAGGTTTATTTGCTTGGAATATTTTTTCTCTAACTGTTTACCCTAAGGTTATGGCTATCCTTGATTTTAAGGTGCATTTCTTCAGTGCAGCTGACTCCAGATGATGCATCCAATTTAAATATCTCATCTGTTAGTCTGTATCTTTTTTGGGGGGGAATCAAGACCATTGATGTTGAGAGTTATTGATGAACAATGATTGTCGATTCCTGTTATTTTGATTTTATTGTTGTGTTACATGTATGCTTCTCTACTTTGACTTAGCTGGTCTAAGGTTATTTATTTCCTGACTTTTCAGGATTGTAGTGAATCTTGTTAGTTTGGAGTTTTCCTTCTAGCACCTTCTATAGAGCTAAATTTGTAGACTGATATTGCTTAAATTTTGTTGTATCATGTACTATCTTATTTCTTCGATCTATAGTGATTGTAAGTTTCACCTGACTTAGTAGTCTGGTCTAGCATTTGTGGTCTCTTAGTCTGCAGCACATCTGTCCAGGCGCTTGTGGCTTTTAGAGTCTCTATGGAGAATTAACATGTAATTCTAATAGGTATGCCTTTATATGTTACTTGGCTTTTTTCCCCTTGTAGCTTTAAATACACTCTCTTTGTTCTCTAGGTTTAGTGTCATGGGTAATACAGCCAAGGGGACTTTCTTTTCTAGTCAGGTCTATTTCATACTCTGTGTGCTTCTTTTACTTTGTTAAGTCTCTGGTTTAGGTTAAGGACCTATTTTCTTCTATAATTTTGTTGAGAATGTTTCCTTTGCTTTTGACCTGAGTTTCTTCTTCTCCTTCCTCTATACTTTATTATTGGTTTTTTTTTTTTTTTTGGTTTTTTGAGATAGGGTTTCTCTGTATAGCCCTAGCTGTCCTGCAACTCACTCTGTAGACCAGGCTGTCCTCAAACTCAGAAATCCTTCTGCCTCTGCCTCCCAAGTGCTAGGATTAAAGGCATGTGCCACCACCACCCGGCTATTATTCTTATATTTGTTATTTCTGTAGAAATATCATATATTTCTTGCATCTTTTCTTCTAGGATTTTTTTCTTTCTTGTTTGCTTGCTTGCTTTTGCTCCTTTCTATATCCTCCCACGTTTTTTCTTTTGGATTTAACATTTTTCTCAATCTATGTATCTATTCCTTCTATCATCTCTTCAATGTCTGAGATTCTCTATCTGTTGTAATCTGTTGTCAAGGTCTACCTCTGAGGGACTATTTGCATTCCTATATTTTTCACATCCAACGTTCCACTTTCCACTTTGGACGGGAATGAAACTAGAGAGCTCAGACTCAGGGATCTCTCCCTTTCCTTTCTTCTTCTCTATCCTTCTTTCTTAAGTAAAGGAAAAAGGAGTGGAAGAGAAAAGGGGGAATATAGTAATATCATAAAAATTAGAGGAATAGACAAGTAGAGATAGGTTATCAAATGTATTCTTTTTTTAGAGGGCTGACATTTTATTAAAGATGTTATTTCTAACAACTTTTCTTTTTTTCCATTTTAAATTGGTTATACTTTTTACATTTCAAATTTTATCCCCTTATCCCATTCCTCCCACCACCCAGGAACCCCTTATCCCATCCTCCTTCCTTGTGCTTCTATGAGGGTGTGATTTTCCTGATTCTATGATCTGTTTCCATTAACATAAACTGCCTCCTAAATTTCTAAATCCTTCCATTTGTGTTATTAACTCTCCTTTTTTCCTTTTCTTTCTCTTTCTTTTTTCTTTTTTTTTCAAAAATTGGGTATTATATTAACATTTCAGACTTTATCCCCTTACCCCACGTCCTCCCACCACCCAGAAACCTCCTATCCCATCCCCTCTCCTCATGCTTCTATGAGGCTGTGCCCCCACCTACCCCAGCCTCCACTAGCCCCTTCCCACCATCACATTCCCCCACCCACTCTGTGTTTCTTTTTCATGGGACCAAGAATCTTCTCTCCCACCTATGCCCGATAAGGCCATCCTCTCCTACATATACCACTGGAGTCATGGGTCCCTCCCAATGTGCTCCCAGGCTGGTGGTTTAGACCCTGGGGGGCTCTGGTTGTTTGGTATTGTTGCTTTTCTCCTGGGGTCACAAACCCTTTCTGCTCCTTCAGTCTTCTCTGTAATTTCTCCATTGGGAAACCCTTGATCATATCAGTGGTTAGGTGTGAGCATCATCCTCTGAATGTGTCAGTCTATGGCAGACCTCTAAGGAGACAGCTATATCATGTTATCAAATTTATTCTTAAACAAAACATTGTACAGCCATTATTACACATTGATAGAAATCTCTATAATTGATGCAAAATTAAAGTTATACCTTCTTACACTGGTACAGAATTTTCAAATTGGTATAGGATTAAAGTTTTCATTGGTATAAATCTACGTATTGATTTCAATATAAAATTCAATATAAAATTTGATAAAAATTCAATATAAAATATTTCAATATAAAATTTGAAATTAATATTGTAACTCTTAGTTAGACACTGTGCCTATGCAACTCATTTAAAAATATGAGGCTTTGTCCCAGTCCTTCTAATAGCTGTTATTACACACTGTTTAGAATGATTAGTAACACAAGTTAAGGGCCAGATAGCAAACTCATGGTTATGTTAGATTCTGATTTAATTATGCTAAATTATTTTTACTTTATTCAAATAAAAATGGCTAAGAGTAGTTAAAGGGTTAAAGGTTCGGATATACTTTACATAGATAAGCAGTATTTAAAAACAGAAATTACAGAATGTGACATTGAATAGTATTTAATTATTAAGGATCATTTGACCATGAGACATGTCTGCTCTGACAGTTCCCCTTCATGGTTCAAAGAAGATACTGAGCATCTTTACCTCCAGGAGAGGTTGCTTATCATGGCAATATAGTCACTGGGCAGAAATTGCCTATATCATCTGCAGACAAAATATTGTCCAAAACAAACAGATGTGGGATACTCAACTGGTAAGCTCTGCCAAAACAGGGTAAGCTAGTCCTGGTTCCTGCTTCATTTCAAGCTCTAACAGGTGGTTCTGGGCCAGAAAGTTGAAGACAGATGCTCCAGTCTTATGAGACATTAGGAGTTTTCCAGGTCATTAGCTGTCTCTACAGACTGTTTAAGTTTTAGAAGCCATGTTTTGTGCTTGTTATATACTCAGAGAGTATTTAATTCATTCTTGTATTTCTGACAGGGTTGTAGTAGATTAGTTATAGTCTCATAAGTGAACTTAAGTTGTTTAGTATTGAGAAATATGATACAGACTTGAAAGGATGGTTTTCAGATGGTAATGCAAAGTAAAAATCAGAACATAAATTGTAAAATTTCTAAATTAGGACAGATGGCAGAGTGCTTTATCATGTGTTTGACTGTGTGTGTGTGTGTGTGTGTGTGTGTGTGTGTGTGTGTGTGTGTGTGTGTGTGTATTTGACTGGTCAAAGAGTAGAATCAATGATTTGGGAGGGGAAGGAAAAGGTATGAGGGGAGGTCTCAAAGGAGGGAGGGAGACAAAGTGGAAGGAAGATGAAGCAGAACCTTATAGCCCAGAGAAGCCACAAGTAGCAAGAGGGGGTCTCATAACAGAGGAATAAATTAGTATAGTGATAGATCTGCCCAATCTAGGCATATAGCTTATAAATTAAATTGCTGGTTATGTGGTTTTTTAATACAGGCTCATTGGGGTAAGAAATTACCATAACATCCCAGGGAGTGCAAGCTTGTGCTGGGTGTGGAACAAACCAACAAGTTGGAGAATGGAGATGAGTATAGGAAGATAGATGGGATCCATTGGATTTGGGAAACAGGGGAGGACAAGAGCTGCAGCAGATGTTCTGTAACAACGTTGGATATGAGACTTGGGATTTTGATTTTCTTGAGCAGAAGATGAGGTGAACATCTGCAGTTAGCTTACCTGCTTTCCTGTTTAGAGTATGTATTAGTGTTTTCTTTCTTGTTGGGGGCCAACTTTTAGCAGAAAGCAGCTATCAGCTTTGCAGCCATCTTGAGCAATATACTCTGACATGAGACTTAGATTACAATAGCCTACAACAGCTGAGCACACTCCGATAATCTTGGTTTAGATACCTTGGGTGTGTGAGATTAAAGGTGTGTGAGATTAAAGGTGTGTGACTTAAGAGTGACCTAGAGATCAGATTTAGAGACAAGACCTAAGGGCATGATTAGGTGTGACTTAGAGGCATGACTTAGAAGTGAGACATATAAAAGGCAGAGACAGAACAGAACTGAGAATCAGACACAGCAGAGGAGACACTTTTAGGAGACACTTAGAGGAAGAGAGGAAGAATAAATAAGACTGAAACACACTCTGTCTGGTCTCCATTCTTCCAGTCTGCCCTCACCCTCTCTCTTGCTGAACCCCTACCCGCAGACCGGAGAGGCAGCTTGGACCAGGATACAGTGGCCCCCAAACTCGGGGCAGCCTGGGCCTCAATATTTTGCTCGGGCCATGACACTTTCTTTTGTTTTTGTTTTCTGTTTTTCATTTGTTTTTGTTTGTTTGTTTGTTTGGTTGGTTGGTTTTTGGTACAGGTTTTCTTTAATGTATTAGTGTTTTCAAAAGCCAATTGCTTGATTAATATATTTGGGATCTGAGAAAGGACCACCCATTTTCTTAATTCTTTTGTATGAAAATCAAGAAATTCAACTAAACCTTATTAAGGGCCCTGTTACCCTCCACCCCCAAAGTTTTTATAGGTACCTATAGATTCAAACTCACTTTATTGATCAGAATGACCTTAAACTCAGAGATCTGTCTGTCTCTCTCTCCCAAGTGCTGGGATTAGAGGCATGTGCTAGCATGCCAGAGTAGTGCCTTGAATAATTTTAAGAAGGAATGGGTAGCCTCTCCAGGCTAAGGCAGATTTTGATATGCATGCTGTGCAAGTAGTTGAAGGGAATCATGAAGTCAGTCTGGTCTAGCTGCCTTGAAAGGCATGTGTCATAGAATTTTCAAGTTAAAGTCCTTGGCTCCTCTAAAGTGAAAACTTCAGGGTTCCTTGAAACTTCATACACATATACAGGGATGGCTCCAAAACAGGGGTTGGCAGTTATGTTGTTGGTTCTGAACCCCCAGTACAAATCCAGTTCACTCCTGGAACATCACAGCTCGTGGAGTGCCAGATCATTTTGGTGGTCTTCCAAACTTTTCCTGGCCTATTTAACTTGGTATCAGATTCCAGTTATGTAGTCAATGCTGTAGCTTCTTTGGAACTTGCGGGACCTATTAAGTCTAGTAGTCCTGTCTGCCACCTTCTCCAACAGATCCAGAAGCTTATTTGGCTGAGGGAAAAATAAGTTTTTCATCCAACACATAAGAGCCCATACTATGCTGCCAGGTTCTATGACAGAGCGTAACACCGCTACCCACATGGAATTTGTCTTCCATCCAGATGCAATCACCAAAGCCTCTGCTTTTCATAAGCAGTTTCATGTACTATCTACTACACTCCGTCATATGTTCCACCTGCCGCGAGCGTCAGCCAGAGATATTGTAATTAATTGTCCAGATTGTACACAATTTCTTCATCCGCCGCATATTGGCATTAACCCTAGAGGCCTGTTGCCTCTCAAACTCTGGTAAATGGATGTCACCTACATACTCCACTTTGGGACTCTTAAGTATGTTCACCTTTCTGTAGATACATGCTTGGGCATTGTCTATGCCTCTCCTCTGAGCCGGGAAAAGGTCCGCAACGTGATAAGTCACTGCCTTGCGGCCTGGGTGGCATAGGGCAAGCCCGATGTCATTAAAACAGACAATGGACCAGCCTATGCATCCAGGCCCTTCACTACATTTTGTCAAAATATGAATGTGAAACATATCACTGGTTTGCCCTACAACCCTCAAGGTCAAGGTATCGTGGAACGTGCCCATTGTATGGTAAAGGAACTGTTACAAAAACAAAAAAGGAGAATAGCTCATGGACACTTCCCAAAGGACCAACTCTCTTTAGCCCTCTTTACTCTAAATTTCTTGACACTTGATGTGGACAGACGCTCAGCGGCCGACTGGCATTCACTGTCTACCCTGACCATTAAACAAGAAGTGAAATGAAAAGATGTCTTAACAGGCTTATGGCATGGTCCGGATCCAGTTATTTCCAGATCCAGGGGAGCTGTTTGTGTTTTTCCACAGGACCAGGAAGATCTGACTTGGGTCCCTGAACGCCTCACCAGACGCATCGGACCATCCCAGGACCGGGACAATGTGTTAGACATGCAGGATCCAGACGCTAAGTCTACTGCTGTTGGTAACTCAGGGATTAGCCATCCAACTGTGGGAAATAGCCAGAACTTGGCCAGTTCCCATGCCCATTCATAGTAATTCCCCGGTTCTGCCCACCTTTTTCTCCACCTCTTGTGAGCAAGATATGCCTTGCACTATTCCCACTCAGGAGGCCCCCGAAAGTTATACAGCCACCAATTATACCTTGGCAGGCACCTTATGTTTTACCTTTAATAAGAGTGTCTCTCCATGCATTCTCCTAGCACCCCAGTATTTAGTGAATTGGCTAGATCCCATGGATCTAGGGGGAGTGAGCACCGGAGTATTACATGCAGCTCTATCACAAGTGAGCTCCGGTTCTAGCCAGGGTACAGGAGAGATGGGTACTCATTCTAGCTCCCCCCTTAATATTACCACCTTACTTATGTCTCAGTACCTAATTATACCCTCTGATAGTAATTCCACCAAAGACAATTTCACTAAATGTAAAGTCCTGCCTAATTGTCCACCTTACCAAGATTTTCCCCCTGATTATTCCCCTTGCCAGAGTCCTGATTATCGGGACACCCAGATATCTTCTGGATTTGAATTTAGCCCCCTTTTGTTTAAAGCCAAGTATATCAATAAGTCCAAGATTTCAACCAGGACAGGTAATATCTGGCCCTGGTATCAATGGCTACTTTCTAACAATAAGTCAGCCTTTACTTCTCTCACCCCATTTTCTAGGTTGAGAAGGGGCAATTTTTCTTTGGTCAACATTAGTGCCACCAGGCACCCTAATGTGAGTTTAACAGGTATCAAGATTAATGAACAATTACGGAACCATTCTTACACGGGGGCTCCCGTTTGTGTAAAGCCCCCCCCCTTCTTCTTTATTCTGACCAATGCCTCAAGGGAAGTGCTAAATTGCAATGCCTCTGGGTTTGCTTTTTTAATATCTGAGTGCTGGACTGGGACAAGTACCACAGCATTGGTGGTGCGGTTACCAACCTTTGTACCCATCCCAGTTGAAGTTGATAGTTTAGTAAGTATAGTTTCCTATAGTTTTAGTAAATATAGTTTCCTATACTTACCCTGTTGTGCCATAAGTATGACTTTGGTATCACAGCAGCAATAATGGCTGCTATTGTGGTGTCTGCCGCCGTGGCCACTACTGCTGCGGTCACTATGGCCTCTCAAATAGAGACAGCAGAGATAGTCAACTTCGTTGTGCAACAGACAGCCACTGCACTGGCTACCCAGAGGGAAATTAATGACCATCTTACCTCTGGGATACTGTTGGCCAACCAGTGTATTGATATAGTTCAAAACCAAGTGGAAGAATTATTTAGGGTCATTCAGGCCTCCTGTGTATACTCTATGAGAGGCCTCTGTGTTACCCCCCTACAAGCTAACTTTTCTCAGTCTGTCAATCAATCCAGGATGCTGTCAGGATACCTCTGAGGCAATTGGTCGTTACATGTTGAGAGCCACAGTGAGTGTGTCAACATCTGCCATTGCAAGATGGCACTGCCATCCCGTGTCTCCACAAGTAAACAACTGACTGCGCAGATGCAAAAGGCAAAAAGCGCGCCAAAGTCACTGCCCATCCCGGGGCGTATTATGGGTAATGAGTGAACAGCCAATCAGAAATGAACACGTCACTCTAGGGTGTATTTAAGCAGTGCCTTTTCCAGGCTTTCTGTCTTTCCGCTTCTGCTTATACAAGAAGTAAAGCCTCGCTGTGGTAACCACTCGAACATTGCCTCACGTGTCCTTTTTCGCGGGCGAAGGGGACACAGAGGGGCTCAGAACATCTGGCGCCGAAACCTGGGAATTTCAAGGCGCAGCGGAGAACCCCCAAGTTTTGGGGCGGGTTAAAAGACTACAGGAACAAGGTTCGTCTCTGGGAGATATGCCTGGGGTGGAAGCCTTCGTTGCAAGCGGACTTTCACTCACCACTGCAGCTCCACTAGCTAGCCTCTTGCTCGCATTGCTTTTGCTTTCAGCTATTAGTGCAAGTCAAGAGGTTTCAGGAGAGGGCCACCCTAGCATACCAGAACCAGAGCGTGTTAGCCGGCATCAGGCCAAGGAGCCTGGAGATCAGGCCAAAGAGCCTGGAGAAAGGAAAGAGTACTCAAAAGGAACAGGGGCCACTGCAGGGCCTGTTAAGGTTAAGGACCCTCCACCGGCTGGTGGAGAGAGAGTGGAGGACAAAAGGACCCTCCTTTATGGCAGAATCTTTGGGAAACCAGAGCAAGCAATGCCAGGGATAGAACAGATGATCTTTGAAAATGCCACAGCTGAATGCCGTGCAGCCATTGTCCCTCGTAGGAACAAGAGGCTACAAGATTGCCTGAGAGCCTGTTGTGGCCCAGGGAGGGGAGATGTTTGTGTTTATTCCACAGGTGAAGACAATTCAATTTGGGTCCCTACGTGGCTGGTGCAGATTGTGAAGAATGAAGCTAGATTGCAAGATTATGGCTCTGATTCTCCTGATACTGATGTTCGATTTGGGGATAAGTATACCACTATGGGCCATAGTTAGATCTTGGCCTGTTCCCATGCCAGTACATTCAAATTCTGCAGTGCTGCCGTTGTTTACAGCTATTGAGTGTTACTTGGTTGCCCCGTCTTCACGGCGCACCCGCCAGCAGCCTGAGTTAAATAATGCTACAAGTTTTCCATTAAATTTTACACTTTGTTTTGTGGCAGCAAAACTTTAGAGCATAAAGGTAATCTACTTGGTGTTGATTTTAGAGAAAATAGATTGCTTACATCATTAAAGATTGGTTTTGTTTCTCAAAAATACGATTATACTCTAATATTACAAAAGAGGCTTAAAAACATAGTTAAACTGCCAATATTCCATTGACTACAGTTGGTAGTTCAACCGAGAGTTTGAAAATTTTTGATTTGCCTATGTTTATAGAGAAAAGATACAACACGTGTCTTTTAAGGTTTACAGTTTAAATTTAAGGTTTAAGGTTAAAGTTAAAGTCAAAATCGCACAATTCAGGCCTAGCCAAGCCTCAGAGAACAGGCCGGAGGGAGGTTAAGCACATTTACATTTGAATTGCAAACTGAGCTGCAGAAGCCCAGGTGCTAAGCATCCCTTTTATTCTGGGTCTTCACTGCCAGGTCCTGGAGGTATGCTTACCAGAATCCGTCTTTTGTCTTCATTGTTTCTTGTGAGAAGAGGGATAAATCTAAGACCCAAAGACTTTATAACAGTCTGTGGGCTGAGAGTTATAATTATGCTGCAGAAATTAAAATTATGTCTACTTCCCTCCATGAGTATAACTGTACCTGCTGATAAAATATTGTTCAAATTGTTTTAATTTCTTTATATTCAAAGTTGTTAAAAATGAGATGCTTTGGATTCCTCTAATATATGTAACAATTATTAGAGAATAAGGTTGGCTTTTATCCGATATATTCATTGGACTAAAAAAGATTGGTTATTAAATTAATCCAAAATAAAGTTCAAATTTAAGATTTATACAGCCTAACTTGCCTACTCCAGCTGCCATTTCAGTAAATGCTTATAGAATTATTATAGATATAAAAGATGTTTTTATACCATTTCTGGTAAAGGTGAGAGGTTTACAGTTAGTAAATTTATTCATAATTTTTAAGAGCCCATGAAGTGATATTTGTTAGAAATAATTGCTTCAGAAAATGGTTAATTGTTTTACATTTTATATATATAAATGTTGTTGCTTTAATACAAAAAATTAAGAGGTTAAATCTTTTAGTGTATATTATTCGTTGTGTGATACTTTATTAGTGGATTTCTCTAAAGAAGTTTTTTCTGCAAGCCATTGCTCCAATATAACGAGCTTTAAAATTTTTTTGGACTACTTGTTGCTCCAGAAATGATTCAAAGACAGTGTCTTTCAGTATTTGAGACCTCAGTTATATCCTAATCAGATTGTGACACAGAAAATTCTAATAAAAATAGATAGTTGGGGCTAGAGAGATGGCTCAGCCGTTAAAGGCTAGACTTGTAATTTAAAATATAAAAGCTGAACTCCCAGCAACCACATGGTGGCTCACAACCATTTGTGGTGGGGATCTAACACCATCTTCAGGCTTGTGAGTGTACATGCAAAAAGAAAATGGTTTACTTTTAATCTTGATTTGCTCTTAGTGATTTTTAAAAGTTGTTTAGAGATATTAATTGGCTAAAACCTCATCTTAAGCTTACCATAGGAGGATTTAAACCTCTGTTTGATATTTTCAAAGGGATGCAAGTCCTAATTCCCTTTGACAATTAACTAATTAAAGATAGATAGCTTTGCTGAAAATAAAGTAAGCTGTTAGTTATCAACAGATAAATTATATAGACTATGATAAATTGTTGGCTGTTTGTGTTGTTACTACTCATATGTCCACAACAGCCCTTTGATAAAAGAAACCATTAATGTGGATTTATACAAGATTATATGATAAAATCCTAAAAACATTTTGGATAAAAGGTATATTCCTTTATTCCAAATAGCAATTAAATTGGTTATTGAAAAATAGTGATATTTGGCCTATTACATGACAAACATTTTAGACAAATTTGATAATCATATGTTACAGTTTTTCTCTATACATGCTTTTATATTTCCTAAAGTTTACTATGCATGCAGACCGTAGAAAAGATGTTTGCTATATTTACTATATTTACAGATGCCTCATCTATTGAGAAGACAGTATATGTAATTAAATCATATGTGTATTTTCTTGAGTTTACCCTGCTTCAACACAATTAAATTATGTGTTGTAGCCACTGTTTAGAATGTTAAAAAAGGTATATCTGCCTTTGTCTTGTTGAATGGTATATTTCATGAAGTACAAAATGTTTCAGCTACCGATCTAATATCTCTAGCCATTTGAATAACATTAAAATTAATAAGGTGTTTAGGAATGCATCTGCACAACCGGTGTTGGTGTGTGTGGACCCCCAATTTTTCTTTTTGTTAACCAACTTTCAGAATAATTCTGATATCTTAGATTGTAAGAATGTTACATGCCTTTTGGCACAATGCTGGAATGGATCACTAGACCTAGCCTTGGTTGTGCACGTGCCTACCTTTGTGCCCATCCCAGTAGAAGCTGATCCTGAAACTTTCCCTACTACATCATTATTGAGACATAAAAAAGACTTTGGCATTACTGTAGCCATTATCACTGCTATTACCATCTCCACAGCTACAGCTGTGACAGCCGACACAGGCATGGTTAATAAAGTTACAGCAGCTACTGTTGTTAATCAAATTTCAGAAAAGACCTCTGAGGCTTTGACCATTCTACAGAAAGTGGATACATATCAGGCATCCTGTTGGTAAATCAGAGAGTTGATTTGCTCCAAGCCCATGTGGAGCAGCTCACGGATGTGGTTCAAATGAGCTGTGTGTCAGCAACCCCACATCTAGGTATTACACCTCTGAGATTTGTGAATGATACATTTATTCAAAGCCATAATCTTTCTGCTTATTTACAAGGGAAGTGGACTAGGGAGCTGGACCAGATACAGCAGCAATTGCAGATCCAGATTTTGAGCCTTAATGGAACACGAGTGGACCCCGTTACCCCTGGCGATTTTACTTCTTGGCCTACCTCTGCTTTTTCCTTCTTTCTTAAAGGGTGGGGATAGGCCTGTTTGATGCAGCCCTATGTTGTGGATTAGTGTTCATGATGGTTGGTCTGTAAGCTCAGAGCCCAACAAAAACGTGACAAGGTCGCCATCACCCAAGCACTTGTAGCCTTGAACAAGCATCTCCCCCTGAAATTTGACTATCTAGGCTAAGAAAGTAGCCGTTGACTGAGACCCTCAGTCGATGCACCCCAATGGTTCAGCCCATTGCACTGGGTCAATGAGAGGTCTAAGTCCAGCCAGCCCTTGCCTGAATAACTGTGGTACCTGAATATCTAGAGGTGTTACGAGTGGGTACTCGACAGGAAATGTTCCATGAGTGTGGATAGATTTCCCAAAAGTATGCCTGATTGCACAAAGGTTTAATGCCAAGAAACCTCCCCTGGTGGCGCCCCAGGGTGGAGGCTCCCTTTCCCCGTCAAAAGGCATCGAGATGAGTATGGGAAGTAAACCCATTACAATATCTCATTTTGCACAGGGGATCAGGCCTCTGCTTTCCCTCACTGAGTTGGCGCTGCGCTTGATAGGCAATAGGCTGTTCCATCTTAAATATATAGATAGGGGGAGATGTTGGGAGCCGCATTGAGTGTGTCAACATCTGCCATTGCAAGATGGCGCTCACATCCCTTGTCTCCACAAGTAAACAACTGACTGCGCAGGTGCAAAAGGCAAAAAGCGCGCCAAAGTCACTGCCCATCCCGGGGCGTATTATGGGTAATGAGTGAACAGCCAATCAGAAGTGAACATGTCACTCTAGGGTGTATTTAAGCAGTGCCTTTTCCAGACTTTCCGTCTTTCTGCTTCTGCTTATACAAGAAGTAAAGCCTTGCTGTGGTAACCACCCGAACATTGCCTCACGTGTCCTTTTTCGTGGGCGAAGGGGACACGGAGGGGCTTGGAACAGTTACAAGCAGAAGAATTGACGACCAGATTATTTGCTCAGTTCGCCCAGCTGAACGGGACCAGACGGGAGCCTCTCTCTCTGGGCAACCTCACCTCCTGGATAACTAATCCCTTTTCTTTCTTCAAAGAGATCATGCCAGGCACAAAACTGTAATCTACCAAGCCTTGGCTGTCATGGAGGATGGTGAACCTCCCCATGTTTGGCTTGCAACCCTAAAGGAATTATGAGCGGGTTTCAGCAGATACGAGCCCATGAGGATGCACTACTGGCAATTTGAGGTGTTTTCGAGTGGGCACTCGACAGGGAATGTTCCCCGAGTGTGGATAGATTTCCCAAAAGTATGTCTGATTGCATAAAGGTTTGATGCAAAAAACCACTCCTTTCCCTGTCAAAAGGCATCGAGATGGGGATGGGAAGTATTACTCATTGCATGACAACAAGAGAAGAAACCCATTACAATATCTCATTTTGCACAGGGGATCAGGCCTCTGCTTTCCTTCACTGTACAACTACACTCATAGGGCATCTATCATGTACCCATTCTGTGACTCAGGGTTTACAATAAAACTAAAAAGGGGGATATGTAGGCCACTGACCAGACTTGGCTGGTTAAGATGGCGCCGGCTTCCAGTATAATCTACCAGTAAACAAGTGCACTGTGCATGCGATCACCCTTGGGCCAACTCAGTTTTGGTGCCAACCCCTCCTGAGCGAGATATGTTAATGAAGCACTGCAATTCTGACCAATCACGCACCTCCATGCACATTCCCCGACTAGGGCTGAGCCTATATAAGCAGCTCACTCTGGGTGCTTGGGGTTCCCTGTTGAATGATGAAGCACTTCTACAATAAAGGCTGTTGAGAAGGATCCAGTTGTTCACGTCTTCCTTGCTGGTCCTGTGGGGTGCGACAATGACATATTTTCCTCTCTCTACCTTCTTCTCTTTCCCCTTGTGGTCTTTCTTCAGTCCACAAGGATTACAGGATTGTCATTCTTGCCTGAAAACAGACTCATTTATGGGGCATGGTGAATGAATGTGCTGTCCTATACTATCCCAGCTGTTTTCTAAATGTTCTTGAATTCAAGCAGAATGGTTTTTGTCCAGGGTAACTTCAGCCCACAGTACATGTTTCATTTCCCTGTTGGTTGATAGAGTTATCATTTTTACATGTCTCTATTGAAATATGAATTTCAGATTAAATTTACTCGGCTTCTAGTGTAGTGTTTTGTCACTTAGATGGTCATTAGGTAGCTCAGAACAATTTTTAGTGGCATCTTTCTGCATCTTTCTCATATGCAGGCCCCTTTGCCTATGAGAGTTATGTATGGCTCTTAACAAAACCCTTTACAGTTTGTGAATTTTCACACATGCTTAAAATATAGTGTGGAAAATTCCCAGAACTTGTAATATAAAGCAAAAAGAAAAGGATAAAGATGATCTTTTAAAACCTTAACAGTGATCACAACCAGACAGATTTTTTAAAAAAATTCCTTGCTTTTTTGTATGTATATGAGGCATCCCATATCTTCTAAAACTGTCAGAAAGGGGTGCTAACCACATCCTCTAAGTCAAGTCATTTTCCTCTACCACCAGATAGCTCATAGGTTGAAACTATAATAAAAATACAAGACCTAAGAAAAGGAGACACTCATCAGGTGGACAATTTGGGGGCAATGACTACCAGCTGGATATGCACAAAACCAAAACTAGAACAGAGACAACTAAAGGAGCAGGAAATCTCAACCTCAGCACTATTGGCATTTGTGGTCAGATGCTGGGCTGGGTTCCTGGGCATTTGACTTATGTAGTCCCACAAGGCCTTATATATTATATTATATTATATTATATTATATTATATTATATTATATTATATGTCACACACACTTATGTATTTTCATGTTTTGGTTCATCTACCTCCAGAGTTCTGAATTAAGAAATACTTAAGAAGTTACTGGCTGGCACTTCAATAGGCTATATTTGTTTGCTAATTTTAGCTAATGAATTGCAAATAGAAGGATTTAAAATAGCACCCTTGTATCATCTCATGTTTCCGTGAGTCAGAAGTCGATACAGATGATTGTGTTCTATACTTGTGATCTGAAATCTAGTGTTGGTATGGCAGGGCTGGGGATTATGGCACTTCTAAATTGTTTCTGGGTGTGGGCAGTGAGTGAACTGTTTCATGCAGCTATAGGGCAAAGGCCTTGCTTCCTTGCTGGCTGTTGATCAGAGGTCACACTCAGCATGAAGAGCCTTCTCTCAAGCCCTTCTTTGCAGCTCATCACCTTCAAAGTCAGCAAGGGCACTCTAAGTCAGTCTCATGCTTCGAATCTTTCTGACCTCTCTCCATCTGTCACCAGCCATAAAGAATGCTCTGCTTTTAATAGAACATAATGAGGCTGAGCCCAATTGCATGACCTCCCCTTTGATTATCTCAATGCCAAGTCATTGTTATTTTTAATCACATCTTCAAAACTTCCCATGACAATAATATAATATGATCATAGGTTGAAACTATAATAAAAATACAAGACCTAAGAAAAGGAGACACTCATCAGGTGGATAATTTGGGGGCAATGACTACCAGCTGGATATGCACAAAACCAAAACTAGAACAGAGACAACTCAAGGAGCAGGAAATCTCAACCTCAGCACTATTGGCATTTGTGGTCAGATGCTGGGCTGGGTTCCTGGGCATGTGACTTATGTAGTCCCACAAGGCCTTACACCCAGATGATCTGTAACACTTTACAGGCTCCATTGTCATTATTTTGAAATTCTTAATGATCTTTAAATTTGTCAGTGAAATACAGGAGGATAAAAGAGTTATGTCTATGAGCAGGTCACATATCTGATAGTCATGGCCATGATCCTTGCTGTTTTGTTTGAAAACTGGTAAGTGTGTCAGTGTCTTATGAGCACAGAATTCTAGTGGACCCATGGTACATGAAAGTTCAGTGACAAAGAAAGCAGAAAAGTAATGTGTTAAACTTATAACTGAGAAAGCCAGTAATTCTAAAATTTCCTCATGCTGTAACAGTTTAATATATCTCCTCCTGCAGTGGTGACCCCCGACCATAAGATTATCTTCATTGCTACATCATAAATGTGAATATAGTACAGTTATGAATTCTAATACAAATATCTGTGTTTTTCAATAGTCTTAAAACAATCACTGTTGAAAGGGTCATTAAACCACAAGGAAGTTTTCACCCACAGGTTAAGAACTGCTCAACTTACTCTGTAAGGAGAGGCCTTTATGGTTGTTAATGTTTGGTATTGCTGTGTATTGTAATTCTAAGTATGGGTCCCCTAGACCTGGAGTCTGCACATAGACCCAAGTGGCATTATATGACCTTGTTCTGAAGTTATTTTTGATTGGTAAATAAAGATGTCAACAGCTAATAGGTGGGCAGAAGAGACATAGGTGAGGTTTAAGAGACATAGCTGGGTTTTAGGCTTGAGGGAAGAGGAGAACTACAAAGAGAAGAAGGTAAAAGAAAGAAGGAGACGCTGCCATGGGTTAGCTCCCTATTCTTGAATCATTTCTCCAGTCCCAAGAATGGTTTATTTTGCCTCATGGTTTCAGAAGGGTATAGTTCACATTGTGTGACAAAACATTTTTGGGGAGATGTGTCTACTTTCCTCAGATAGGGAGCACACCAACAGATCAAAATGTGGGTACCATCAAAATCATAGTTGTTGAGACAATGGGTTTTATTAGTGTTATTTATAGGAGCAAGAAAGAGGGATTACTTACAGGAGCAGGAATGACACATGGACAGCTCTGCCACCAAAGCCTACCCCAGCATAGGGACAGCTTATGAAAGCTAGGAACCTGAAGCACACTACACAGCCTCCAGGCTCAGCTGATTGAAGAGTGCCCTTTCCAAGTGACTCAGTTGACCTAAACCTTTTCCAGGCAGCTTGACTTGTTACTGCTTCTTCCAGGCAGCTGATCTGGTCTCAGAGTCTACTTTGCAGATTGACTGGTCTAAGAGAGAATCTTTATTATTCAGGCAGGCAGGGGCCTAGTGAAGCTGGTTAGTTTCAGGAACTTCCTGAAGTTATCTTGAGTTGTTTGCCTCCCTGTTTAAAGTGCTTTCCTGGAGCATGCTATGCTTAAATCTCAAAGGAAACTGTTAGATCAAAGTCCTTCTTGGTGAGGAAGGAGTCATAGCAGCAGGACTGTGAGATAGCTGCTCACTTGCATCCACTGCAGGAAGCAGAGAGAAGACAGCTTCTGGAACAGTTTATTCTAGAACTTCAGATCATTGGCAGGTGCCAGCCACATTCAGTGTGCCAGCCACATTCAGTGTGAGTCATCCCCACTAAGTTAATATTCTCAGGGGGAGTGCTCATAGACCTGTCCAGAGCCATGTTTTCTGGGTGATTCTAAATCCAGTAAAGCTGTGAAAAATCAACCATTACATTGGTAAGGTGCTTTGCTCACAGCTTCATTTGCCCCACTCCTGTACTCCCTGATACAAGGCTGAGCTGGACTCCAAGGACAAGAAAGACTTTATCTTGTTTATTTGCATTTCTATCCCAGTATCTAGGCAGTCTGTAAATGAGTTCAGGGAAAGAGGAAGGACAAAGGAAAATGCCAGAGAAAGGGGAAGAAGAAAGCAGCTATAGACCTCTCTAATGTTGCAAGTATAGTAAATGTCCCTCTTTGTATTCCATTTTTATTTCTAGAATTCCATTAAGTAAGCACAACAAATAAAAGAGAGTTCCTTGTAGAAATAATGCTTTTTAGTAAAGTGTTTTCACTGCTTAGATCAGTGGCCAAGTCTTGCTCTGAACCCCAAGCTGGGTTGCACCCTTTCTCTGGAGGTTAATGCTTACTGTAGTTGCTACACACTGGACTTTCTAAAACACTGCTATGTATATACTATGCTCCTAGCAGTGATAGTTTGTGACTATGTAGGGACTCCTTAGTGACTGACCATCACCATTAGGGCACCCCTCCATCATTTCCTTTCCTGACTATCATAATATAAATGGATTTGGAGACAGAAGTTTGCCAAAGGGATCACAATTCACAGGTTGAGAATCACTGCTACAGGTAGATCCAGCACTCTATCTATCTATCCATCTATCTGTCTATCTATCTATCTATCTATCCATCTCTCTATCAAAATCTCAAACTGTGCCTATTGTTTGAGTGTGAAATGTGCCCATTAGGCTTATGTGTAGTTGATTTGAACATTTGACATATTCAGTCAAGATCCTGCCTGCTACAATTTACTGATTGTGCAACCCTGGACCAGTTAATGACTTCTGGTGCTTCATTTTATTCAGCTATATGTGACAACTATAGTATTATCTATGTCATAGCATTACAGTGAGTAATTGAGTTAATTCATGTTAAAGAACATAGGTCTGAGTTTTCTGTTCTTTGTGTAGAGGCCAGAGGTCTATGTTCAATGTCTTCCAGTTGCTTTCTACCTTAATTTTGAGTCCACATTTCTCACTTAATCTCGAGCTTGCCATTTTGCATGATTGGCTGACTCTTAGGATGTGTGTCTTATGAGACAAAATGTTGGAGTTAAAAAGAAATGTGCAGCACTTTATCAGATTTTATGTGGATAAGGATCTGGACTTAGTTTCTCCTGCTTGCAAAGGACTTAATGAGTCTTCTCTCCAACCCTTGGAAAACAAACAAACAAACATTGTCTGTTTGTCTCTCTGTCTCTCTCTCTTTCTTTTCCTCCTTCTTCTCCCCTTCTCCTCTCCTCCTCTTTCTCCTCTTCCTCCTCCTCTTTCTCCTCTTCCTCCTCCTCTTCCTCCTCCTCCTCTTCTTTCTCCTCCTCCTCCTCCTCCTCCTCCTCTTCTTCTTCCTCCTCCTCCTCTTCTTCTTCCTCCTCCTCATCTTCTTCTTCCTCCTCCTCATCTTCCTCTTCCTCCTCTTCCTCTTCCTCCTCCTCCTCTTCTTCTTCCTCCTCCTCATCTTCTTCTTCCTCCTCCTCATCTTCCTCTTCCTCCTCATCCTCTTCCTCCTCCTCCTCATCCTCTTCCTTCTCCTTCTTCTTCTTCTTCTTCTGGCAAGGATTGTCTGTGTAGCCCTGATTTTCCTGGAACACTCAGTTTGTAGATTCAGCTGTCCTCAAACACAATAAATCAAGCTATGTCTATCTCCAGAGTGAAGGGATTAAAGGTGTGTTACCATTGCCTCTTTTCTGACAACATTTTTAATGTCATACAATAAAATAGAATTAGTTTTTATTATTACATTTTTGAATGAAATTTGGTTGGACACCAAAATTTTTGTCATTCTAAATAATTTCTTTGAATGTCTAGAATAAAATAAAAAGTAAAGTGCTGAGAATTATGACCTCTTTTTAGTCTTAATGTGTATGTAAGTTTTATTTTTTTTTATTTATTTATTTATTATTGGATATTTTATTTACATTTCAGATGCCATTTCCTTTCTCCATTTCCCCTCCCCAGAACACCCCTATCCCATGCCCCCTTCTCTTTTTTGCTTTTATATAAATTTTTTGATGTTAACCAAAGGCTTTATAAATTTGGTAGTGCTCAATATCAATCAGAAGTGTAACCCAATACCCAGCCTAGATATATCAACTATTTTTGACTGGCAGAGACATGTGAACGTCTGCCACAATGTTCCCCCTCTCTTTCTCTCTCTTTCTCTCTCTCATCACCTAGCTCCTTCTCTCTTTCTCCTCCTCCTATCCTTACTCCTCCTTCTTCCTCTCCATACTCCTCCCACCTTAGTTCCTCCTACATATCACCCTTCCTGTTAAAATGAAACTTTTCTCTCAAAATAAAATTTGAGAATAACTATACTAATTTGTGTCAGTAAGGTGCGAGATAGACCTAATACCTGGTCCATCACTTTGTTGACTAAGCAGAAACTCTGTCATCTCTCCAGGTCAGACTTAGTTCTGAACCTGGCTTTTTTCTTGGTTTTAGAATGAATGTCAGCTGAAAACCATCCTCTCAAATCTTTTCTCTCAAAGTAAGTAGCCAGGATTGGCTATGAGACTATAAGTTTCAACCACATCAGAAATCCAACATGACTGAGTTAACTGAAATTATGGGAAGTACAAAGCATAGCTTCTAAAACTTACCCAATTTATAGGAACAGCAGAACACATAAACAGTCCCTATTCTATAAAATGTTGGAGCATCTGATCTTCAGCCTTCTGGCCCAGGATCATCTGACAGACCGAGTGATGCAGAATTATTAAGGGCTGAATACTCTGTCTTGGCAGATATAATCAGTTGACTATTCTGCAAGTGTGTCCTTTTCTGGACAGCAATCTGTCTGTAGATGGAAAAAGGCAATTCTTACCTAGTGGCTGTCTCACCACAATTGGAATAACTCCAAAGATGCTCGATTTCTTCTTAGAATCCAAGACAGGAAGCTGTCAGGAGCAGACAGGTCTCTAATCAAAATGAACATTAATACAGAAATGTTTGTAACATCAATTCTGTGGCCTTCTGATGTTTTGAAAACCAACTATCCATGTTAGGTAATCTGTACTGTTCTCTGTTAACTTCTCTCAGCTATTTGTAAATAAAATATAGAAAACATCCTAACAGTAAACTCAAAGCCATGAATTTGCTATAGGCCTTTAACTCACAGTCTAACCATCTCAAATCAGTTAAACAAGTTAAAGAAACCTTTGTATTCCTAAATGTGTTATACAGGCACAATGACTATGAGAGTAACAATATTTATCTCACTTTTATATCAATAAGAAGCTCATACCAATGAAAACCTTAAATTTGAAATCAAAGTAAATTCTGTACCATTTAAGGAATCAGGGTTTACTGATTTATAGAAGGCAAGCATAAGAGGAAAATAGATTCTTGTCTCTTTCACTGGTTTAAGCAAAGACATTACTTTATGGGTGAGGGCAGGGGGGCACCTGTGAACTCACCTCAGTCCCACATTCCTCTATCAGCTTCTTCCTTGAACTCCCCATTAGTCTGAGATCTCCTTTCATGGACAACAATTACATTTGAGGATACTCATAATGGGAAGTGTTTGTCAATGCTTTCATTCGCATTTCAAGTGGTTCAACATGAAAATGTATATGTGTCTCTCCCTGTGCCTATGACCCTAGTAAAAAGCTTGGCTATTTGTTGAACAGATTAAAAAAATGATCACATTTAGAAGAACAGGGGATACTTTACAGAAGTCTTTAGGAAAATTTTACTGACTCCAAGTGGCCCCATTGTCCAGATAATAAACAAATGATTAAGCAATGTGCTGTCAAGCAATATTTATATGCTGCATGCAGTACCCATCGTGGATATTTCTTATTAGGATTGCTTTCAATGTGTTTACTGGACTAAACATTACCATATTATACTCACATATAAACACACACACACACACACATGCTCCCCTTGATTCAGATTCATGTCAGCTTAGGTAACTTAATATTAATGCTCTATTTTAGGTTGTAAAAGTTGATTACATGGGCAGTCTAAGTCAAATATGGTTGGGTGTTATAACATTCTCTTCAAGAAATATTAAACAAACAAGTTGAGCACACAGCAGATTATTGGTCCTAAATATTAAATAACCTCAATGTATATTTTTTAACTTGTCTCTAAAGTCCAGCAAAAGTTCCAATCTCTTAGAATATAGGAGATATTTCAATACTAATGTATCACCACATGGAAGAAAATATGTGTGGAAGGATCAAGTATAACTCAATTTCTTTCAGCTCTAACTCTGCAGCCTTGTATAATGATACAGTGAGTACTGTAGCTGTCAAGAAGGGTCACACTGTAGGTCTGCAAGTGTGGATCTGCAGGTACTTGTCTTTCTCTCATAAAGGGTAAGCTCTCTCTTATCAGTGATAAATGCCAAGACACAAAACTAATATTCAGAGAGTTGGCCAATACAAAGTCGTGTCTGGCCCTAAAGAAGAAGCTGGACTTCGGAGAAGAAGCAAACAAGTGCAGGGATTCTGTACATATTGTGGCATTTGCCTCAAATGTTAGGGAAGTTCTAGTATCATGAGCCATTTCCTTCATTATGAATTATTATATACCTTTTGGGTATCATGATCAAGGCCACTTTAGAAGACAATTTGTCATGGGTTACAGTTCCAGTGGGACAATAGTCCCTATGGCACTGACACATGGCTGAGAATATAATTAATGTGCTGAGGGAATCATGTCTTCAATGGCAAACACAAATCAGAGAGAGGCACTGGATGTAAACCATGCCAATGACCTCTTCAAGCATGCATTAAGTGTTATCCTTCCTTCAACAAGGCTGAGCAACATCACAAAACATTGCTATCAATTAGTGACTAAGAGCAGGGAGATAAAAAACATTTGAACATTAGAAGAATTGATCATAAAGCCTCAATTTAGAGAAGTTATATTTAAGATTAAATGCTGTACATATTAGGTCTTACTTGTTTGTAATCTTATTCCACCTTCTTAGCATCATCATTGAAAAGTACAGGCATAGTAATATCAAAATTATTAATAAGATACTTTTAAAAGTATAAACTTGTCCTTCAGACCACTTGTCAAAACCAAGAATACTATATTTGAGTTCAGTGCTGTTTTTCTCATGAAGGTGTAAATCAAAAGCTATAAATTTTAAATTAAGAAAACAATTACAAAAATTTGACATAATCAAATATTTTTCTCACTCAAAATCTATTCATGAGGACTAATTTGCTTGAATATATTCTACAAGATATTTGTTCTCAAAAGAGATTCATCTTCATTTCCAAAAATCCCAAACTCTTTCCTTAGGTTTCTATTCCCAGTGCAGTAAATCTGAACTTGTCTTCTCACTGTGTCAGTCACTAGAGTTCAGCCAATGTTCTGTATGGGACTCATGTAGGAATTTGTGAATGGTTGGGTGCTAAGGTGAATTCTTCAGTTGTATATTTCTCTGTAATCATTATTTTCTGTACACATAGTACTTTCTTAATTAAAATACATATAAGGATTTCCTTTGTAACATCCAAGAGGATGCATTAAAGGGAATGATGCACTACCTGTTTGTGAACAACAAAGTTTAAGGCTTGATATTCTTAGAGCTGAAACTGTGGCCCAAACTGACAAGTTTTATTTACTTCTACACTGTTGGACCCTGGTACTGGAGGGTGTCCCGGCGGTCTCCTGGCTGGTGGCAGGGTGTGAGCGGGGAGGGGAGATTGCCTGCCCCTGCCACTGCTTCTGGCGTCCATCGTTGCTGGCCAATCTTCTCCAGGTTTTGCCCCTGTTACTCCACGCTGAACTGGTCCAGGCTCGGGCCAGGCCGATAAGGAGCCGACTAGCTGACAGAAGGGCAGCTGGGCATTCCACGCAGGCTCCAGGGCGAGCCGGCGGATTGTCAAGCGGTACAGCTCTTTGTTTAGCCAGGAATGTCAGCTAGGTAGTGGAAGAGCCCAGCGGGCTCTGAAGCATTACAGCTCTTAAGCCGGGAAGCGCCGGCCAGGTAGCAGAGAAGGGCTGTGGCGGGTCAACAATGGAAGGAAGTTCTCAGACACCTGGATGGTTCTTGTGTGTGTTTTACTTCTCAATTAAGCTCAATATATATAGTTTGGGGTGGGTGAAGGTTTTAGCAGCAGGTAACCTCATTGGCTTAGTCTGAGGTTTTGGGGATGCCTCATATGCATGTGAGGAGAGCCTGGAGCACCATTCCTACGTGACCCGATAGTCGTAGACCTCTCAACCTCTCTGCGGGAGGGGCTGTGAAGCCGTAAAGGGCAGAAGCTGAGAGAGCCAGGGGGCCAGGAACAGAGCCAAACGGTCTACCGTCCCTCCAAGTGTCTCCGGGGTTTGAAGCTTGTTCAACCAGACACCTGGTTGTCTCTCAGCTCAGTGCCCTACAATTCCCTCTCTTTTCTTTTATAAAGGAGAGGTGTCATTGGAATAAATGTCTCCTATGTCAGAAACAGTTTGATATTGAACTAAGACCTGATTGGTGGTTACCTTTGCAATGTTACTCATCTGTTGTTTTAGAAACTGAATGAGGCAGGGTGCCAAGAGAAGCAAGGCTCCAATGGCTAGTATGGGGCCAAGGAGGGGAAGAATCCAAGCCATCAAGGGGTTTGAATACCAAGGGGTAGGGGTGTTGGGAGTATAGCGAGCCTGGAGGTTCCCCCGGAGCTCTTTGAGCATCTGTACATCTTGTTCTACCAGCCCAGATTCATTGACATAGAAGCAACATTCCTCCCCCAACAAAACAGAAGTCCCCCCCCCCCATTCAGCAGTCAACAAGTCCAGGGCCCTCCGGTTTTGGAGAGCAACTCCTGCTAAAGAGGTTATCTGGCGTTGAAGAGATTCAAGGCTGTCTGTTGTAGAGGCCATTGCCTGGTCAAGCTTGTCCTGGAAGTCGCTGGCCAGATGCTGTGTTTGGACAAGGGCTGCTTCAGCAGTTCCAGTAGCACCAAGTGAGACAGCAAGGCCTAGTCCAATGACAGAGGGATGAAGATCTCTCTCTTTTTTCGGTTTTCTCTCATCTGTAAGGCAAGCTCTTCAGGTTCGTAGAGATAAACCTGAGTAACAACAATCACGGGGGCACAGGAGCCTTGAAAATGAGGGTTGATACAGGCACCTGTAGTGCCCTTGCACCAGAGCAGGGCAGGAGGGTTGACACATACTGATTTGGTATTGGTGATGTCATGAGCACATGTAAGATGGGATTTCGAGGAGGGTCCTATAAGGCAAAGAGGCGGGGGTAGGTCAAAGAGAGGAATGTCCTGTGTTTTCCACATGGGCAGGGGTCGTAAAATGAAAGGTTAATGGGAACGGCTGTTAATAATGGTCAGGAGAGAGAGGCACAGAAAAAGCATTGGGAGGAATTGGGATGGGTTGTCAGGGGAAGGAGGTCTGCTGCATATTGGATGTATTGTAGCCAGGAAAGGGTAGCTTGTAGTTCCTCCTGAGACTGGTTTTCCTGTTGGATAATATTTGCATGAGTAAAGGCTGATTTGGGGGCAGGGACAAGTTCACAGGAGACATGTAAGTCAGCTACCGGGTGTCTGGCATAGCCATTGGGGTAAAGTTTACCCACGACTCTGATTCGCCAACATTCATTCCATGGATCGGTGATGGAAAGCTGAAAATGAGTTTTAAGGTTGGTGAGCATGGTGCCACCGCGACTGGTGGACTCCATCCTGCAGCTCCAATATCTGCAACCTCCATATGTGGAGACCTCCTGAAGACATTCACCTGTGTTTCGGTAAGGAAAGCAGAGAAAAGGGCTGGGGATAGTGGAGATATAGGGGGATCTCAATCTTGATTCGACATCCTTCATGTGGGAAGTCCTGGGTTCCTATAACTTTATTGTGTCCATTATAGGTTTCCCTAGCATAGAATCTCCAATGGTAGGTGTTGGGAAGGCTAGGGGAAGGCTGGGCGGTAGCAGAGTTAGCATGAAGGATGGTGAAAACTGCCAAGAGAATGGAAGAGAGGTGGGCTTGTGGAGGGCACATGTCCTGGGCAGCTGTTATCAGGTCATGGATGTCCTTCCAGGAGATCCTGCTCCTCCTCTGGGCATGGTGACTCCTTTGCCTTCTCCTCTTCATCCTCGGTCCTTGATCTGTCAGTGAGAAGCAAGCCATCTTCTTGGTTGGTGGGTTGGTGTCGGACATTTCTGGCAGGGACCCAGATAGGCTTGGGCTGGTCCTGTAGAAAAACACAAGCAAAACCCCTCCCGGTCGTGAGGAGGGGGTCTGGTCCCTTCCAAATTCCATCCAAAGGATCTCACCATCGTACTAGGATAGGGGGAGCTAATTTTGGTGTGTGCCAATGGAGGGAAATAGGAGGGTGTTTGGAGGTTTTGTAGATGTTGAATATGTTTAGGGTAGTCAGGGCCATCATTAATTGTACATTAGGGGGATAAGTAGAGGTTTGTTGTTTTTGGAGTTGGGCCTTCAGGGTCTGGTGTGTCCTTTCTATTATTCCTTGACCCTGAGGGTTGTGGGGAATTCCCGTATGATGGGTAATTTCCCAGCGTGTGCAGAAGGTTTTAAATTGAGAGCTAATGAAGGCAGGGCCGTTATCAGTTTTTATCTGTTGAGGAATATCCATGATGGCAAAGGTAGAGAGCATATGGTAGATCAGCCTTTTTGAGTTTTCACCTGTCTGGGCTGTAGCCCATACGAAATGTGAGTAAGTATCTATGGTGACAAAAACATATTTTTGTCTACCGAATTGGGGAACATGGGTAACATCTATTTGCCATAAGGCATTAGATTTTAGGCCTCGGGGATTGGTGCCTTTGCAAAGCTGGGGTGGTAATGAGGGATGCACAAGAGGCACATGTTTTTATTATCCTTTGAAGCTGAGCAAGGGGGATGTGGGGGAAGCGAGCATGAAGCCCCTTTAGATTTGTGTGTGTGCCTGAGTGAAATTGGTCAGCTCGCTCAGTGGAGGCTATGAATGTTCCGGTTGAGGCAGTTTGCTCAGTGAGTGTATTCCCCTCAGATATAGGACCTGGTAGGGGACTGTGGGATTGGATGTGTTGGATATAGATGGGGGAGGCTCTCTCCTGTAGGAGGGCCGAAACCTTTATGAGTAGAGGGGAGAGTGGGTTGTCATCTAATTTGATAAATGATCTTGACAACCAAGGAAGCAAATTGACAGCATATACGCTGTCTGAAAAGAGGTTAAGGGAGCCTTTGACTTCTTTTAAAGCTAGGTAAATGGCATATAGTTCTTTATATTGGGGGGAGTGGTGGGGGAGCTCTTTGAATTGGAGGATAGGGGGTTCATCTTCAGGGAAGTAGTATATTACTGCTGCAGCTCCCCTCTTTCCCCCATCAGTAAAAATTGAGGGGGCTCCTGCTATGGGCTCTCTGGAGAATAGTTTGGGGGGTAGCCATCACAACAGAGGGAGGGCAGAGGCCCATTTTTCATCAGGATAATGGTTGTGAATTTGTCCTGGGAAGCCTATTAAGCTGATAGCGAAGTGGGTATGATTTTTGATCAGCCACTGAACATCGGAGAGGGAGAAGGGCGTGACAAGAACGTCAGGTTCTTTTCCTAGGATCTGTAGGGCCCTATCTCTGCCATTTTAAATCATATTGGCAAGTGCATTCACTTCATTTAGAATTCAGGGTGCACCACCCATTGGAGTATGGAGCCATTCTAGCACCCCCTGTGGTTGGTAAAGGGCTTCTACAAGGGTTGGGGAAGGATTAAAGATAAGGAGATGTACAGGTATTGTTGGGTCATACCTAGCAAGAGCCATATCACTTAGGGCTGAATTGACGGATTTTAGGGCTTGGACTGCTTCTGGGGACAGTGTTCTTGGGGAGGAGGGATTTTTATCTCCTTTCAGGAGGTTAAAGAGAGGTTGAATGGTGCTTGTAGGGAGGTGAAGCCAGGGTCGAAGCCAATTGAGGTTGCCCAAAAAGCTCTGCAGCAAGGCAAGAATTAATTTTTGAGGAAAGGAGAGGGTGGGCTTGAGGGGACGTATCGAAGTAAGGGAGAGCTCTGTTCCTAGAAATGCAATGGGGGGAATAAGTTGGATTTTGTGAGGGGCTATTTTGAATCCTAGGGCAGATAGGGAAGGTATTAGCTGGTCCTTAAGTTGGGAGGGGGAGGTAGAAGCATCTCCCCAGACCAAGATGTCATCCATGTAATGATAGATGTTGAGTCCTTTGTCTAAATAGGGTTTTAGTGCAGTGGCTACAGCCTCCTGACAAATGGTAGGATTGTTAGCCATTCCTTGGGGGAGAATGGTCCATTCATATTGTGAGGCTGGGCCAGAGTTGTTAATGGGGGGCACTGAGAATGCAAAGCGTTCACAGTCCCGGGGGTGGAGAGGGACGGGAAAAAAGCAATCTTTTATGTCTATTGCTAGTAGAGGAACTTTGGCAGGAATGGCTGAGATGTGGGGTAGCCCTCTTTGCGGGGAGCCCCAGATTAGAATGGTTTTGTTAATTGCCCTCAAATCTTGTAATAGTCTCCACCCCCTGAGCGCTTTTTTATAGCAAATACAGGGGTGTTCCATGGACTGTGGGAGGGGCGGATGTGTTGTAGAGACAGCTGCTCCTCTACAAGTTCTCTGAGGGCCCTAAGTTTCTCCCTTGATAGAGGCCACTGTGGGACCCAGACAGCTTCATCAGAAAGCCAGTCAAGGCAGGGAGTACTAAATTTAACAGTGGCCCCTAGAATTGGAGGTGATTTGGAGGGGGGTTATTTGGGTCTCCTTGGGTATTATTTTCTTCATAAGTAATATCCTCTATCTTAATGTGGTCTCTTTCTGGCTTCGTGGTGAGGACCACATCTAAGGCTTGTAAGATATCTCTTCCCAAGAGATTGGTGGCTACTTGAGCTACCAGGGGGCGTATAAGGCCGGTAGCCCCATCTGGGTCTTCCCATTTATAGGTCTCTTTGGTGATGAATGCGTGAGAGGTACCCCCTATGCCTAAGAGCTTGGGCCCAGGGGTCAACTGCCAGTTCTGTGGGACCTCTTGCTGTCTCAGAATTGTCCGGTCCGCTCCGGTGTCAATAAGACACTTGAATGGTTTATCATCTATTTTAATGGTTAACTTTGGGTGGGAGTCTTCTGAGATGCTGGACACCCATAAGGCTTCTACAGGAGTAGTTTTCCCTCTTACTTTCGGGGCTGAGGGTTGCCCCATTTGAAGTTTAAAGTCTCTAGTCAGTTACCATCTTTATCATATCGAGCAGTACAGAACCTCCTCCAGTGGAAACCCTTTCTGCAGCGGGGACAGGGAACCTTAGGAGGATTGGAATCTGTTATAGAAGGGGAGTTTAGTGGGCATTTGTCCTCCCAATGTCCTGCCTTTCCACATTTGAAGCAGATTCCTTCTGTTTTTACTGCTGCCACAAATGCCTGAGCTATGGATGTGACCTGGTGCGATGCAGTTCCTATTTCTCTGGTTGCCACAATCCACCTATCGTGATGTTCTTCCCGGAGACCCTGGCAAGCTACCCTAGACTCAGAAGTCATGCCTTCCCAAACAATGGTTTTAAGAAGAAGGTCTCTAGCTGTGGGGTTGGAGATTTTTCTTTCTAAGCTCATTTTAGTTCTGAGAATAAAATCAGATAGAAATTCTCCAGGCTTCTGATGAAGGGAGAGCAGGGAGTGGGCGGGGTCTTGCGACCCTGAAGGTGGAGTGAGCCTATTCCAGGCTTGAATGGCATAGAGGCAGACCTGGTCATAGTAGCCTGCTGGCTGACTTGCCTGTTGTGCCCCAGTAGAGAAATCTTCCTGGCCAAAGAGTTCTTTAAAACCCCATGGAGTGTCATCTTCCCTTCCCTGGTTTTGCCTGACTTGCTGAAGACACTCATCATGATAGTAGGCCTCCCATTCTAGAAACATTGGACCAGGAAGAGCAGAACGGCAAATATCTCTCCAGTCTTGGGGGGTGTTTAAGTTGGCAATATGGCTCTGCAGGAAGGATTTTGTCCACAGTGCATGAATGCCATCTTCCTTCACTGCTTGCCTGAGTTCTTTTAGGTCTGAGGCCTGGAGTGGATACCAGTTAAGTGTCTTAGCTCAGGTGGGGTTGATATTAACTGGAAATGCTCGAGTAGTTTGAGTTTTGAGTTCTGCATCAGATTCCTGAGTAGCATGGGAGGCGGGGTTAGTTTTTATGTGAGAGTCCCTGAGATTGCAAAGTTGTTGAGTGGTTGATGGTTGTTTGCAAGGGACTATGGAATTTGGCAGGGCTTTATCTGCAGATTCTGGAGGTCTCTCACTTTTGTGGCTAGGAGAAGGGGGAGGGGATTTATCTCTCTTTGTTTGGGAAGTAAGTGGGGAGGCAGGGGAAAGCTCCTTTGGTATTTTAATGGAGCCTTGCCTTTGGATGGGGGAGGGAGGAGTAGAAGGAGCAGATGGATTTTTTGGTATTTCCTCCAAGGCATAAGGGGGAAGGGGTGGGTAGATTGATTTTATTTCTCTTATTAATTGGGTAAGGGCTGTGAGGTCTGAAAAGGAGTGATTTTGGGGGCCTTGATCTTTGGGTTCATTTGACTGAGGGGCCCCAGGAGCTGTGTTGTTGTTCTCAGTCTGTCCAATTCTACATGGTCCTATACATTGCCGAATTGCGGCTAAGATCGGCAAAAACTCACGAGGGGGTTTTTTATCTCTGTTTTTGATAAGGGAAGCTACTTTGCTCCATGAGTCTGGACTGTAAATATTATCCTCTGCCATGCATGGTGCTATCTGAAGGACTTCCTCCCAAAACAAGGAGGCTTGCCTTTTGCCTATTCTTATCCCATGGGTCTTTAGTAGGGAGTATATTTGCCTGGCCTGAGGTGAACATTTACGTGAGGTGGAGTTTCCCATGATAGAAAAAGAGAAGAAACGCCTTGTCCAATGGGAACGTTCCCTTGGCCTATTGGCTTTGGGGGATTCCACAATGGTCCAAGAGCGCCAAGCCTTCCCGCAGATTTAAGAACGGGCAGCCACCCTTATGGCTTTTAAATAGCTGCTGTGTTACCAGTTTTCTTTTTGTTTTAAAGAGAATCTAGATAGAGTCTTTGCCAACGCCCGTTGCGGGCTGTTGGGATTTAAGCAGAGGCCAGGGAAGCCTTGAACCAACACCAGAGAGTGACTCTGGCCAGGAGGTAGCAAAAGCTCCCTTGGCTTACTTAAATCCATGCGATGGCTTCCGACTGAAACACAGGAGGAAAAAAACAGATTGCTTGTTTCAAGAGTTGGGTGGCTTACCTTTCCCATGGTATCAGTGCCTGCTTGGCTGTGTGGCTTCCAAGGCTCCACGTTTGAGGCACCAGATGTTGGACCCTGGTACTGGAGGGTGTCCCGGCAGTCTCCCGGCTGGTGGCAGGGTGTGAGCGGGGAGGGGAGATTGCCTGCCCCTGCCACTGCTTCTGGCGTCCATCGTTGCTGGCCAATCTTCTCCAGGTTTTGCCCCTGTTACTCCACGCTGAACTGGTCCAGGCTCGGGCCAGGCCGATAAGGAGCCGACTAGCTGACAGAAGGGCAGCTGGGCATTCCACGCAGGCTCCAGGGCGAGCCGGCGGATTGTCAAGCGGTACAGCTCTTTGTTTAGCCAGGAATGTCAGCTAGGTAGTGGAAGAGCCCAGCGGGCTCTGAAGCATTACAGCTCTTAAGCCGGGAAGCGCCGGCCAGGTAGCAGAGAAGGGCTGTGGCGGGTCAACAATGGAAGGAAGTTCTCGGACACCTGGATGGTTCTTGTGTGTGTTTTACTTCTCAATTAAGCTCAATATATACAGTTTGGGGTGGGTGGAGGTTTTAGCAGCAGGTAACCTCATTGGCTTAGTCTGAGGTTTTGGGGATGCCTCATATGCATGTGAGGAGAGCCCGGGGCACCATTCCTACGTGACCCGATGGTCATAGACCTCTCAACCTCTCTGAGGGAGGGGCTGTGAAGTGGTAAAGGGTGGAAGCTGAGAGAGCCAGGGGGCCAGGAACAGAGCCAAATGGTCTACCGTCCCTCAAAGGGTCTCCGGGGTTTGAAGCTCGTTCAACCAGACGCCTGGTTGTCTCTCAGCTCAGTGCCCTACACTACACATGAAGAGTGTTTTAAAGAAATAACTGTATTATAAGTCCTGAATGATGGCCCATACCTACAATTTCAGTACTTTACAGGCTGAGAGTATTTACCAAGAGTTAGAAGCCAGAATGGGTCACTTAGTTATTGTCGGATATCATGACTACAATGGGAAATATTATCTCAGAAAATAAAAAAGAAAGTATATCTAACTACTTTGAATTTTGTTTTTTCTGAATAAAGTTGTTGTAGAATCTAGACCATATAGGTTGTATAAATCTCTGAATACATGACAATGATATGAGATTAAATCTATTCTCCAGGGAAAATATTGCCTAGCCAGGATTGTGAGATGGTAGAAAAAAACACAGGTTTTAGAGCTTAACAGGACAATGTTAACCTCTTGCTCTTAGTAAAGAGAAACATGTAAGACAGTACAAATATCTTTCCTCACTCTCAGTTCAGATTAGCTTTATGCTGTGGACACATTGCCATGAGAATGCAATAAACACTGCTTCAGTCGGCAATGGCCAAAGACCACCTTCAAATGGAGAAGGGTTGTTGCTGACCCTATCTCCCACATAAACAAACTCCTGTAAACCCTCTATTCCACTCTCCCCATTTCTATGAGAATGTTACCCCTACTCACCCACACCTATCTCCCTGCCCTGGCATTCCCCTACACTGGGGCAACAAGCCTTTACAGGAACAAGGGCTTCTTCTCCCACTGGTGCCCAACAACAAGGCCATACTCTGTTCCATATGTGGCTGGAGCCATGGGTCCCTCCATGTATATTCTTTGGTTGGTGGTTTAGTCCCTGGGAGCTCTAGGGGGTCTGCTTAATCGATACTGTTGTTCTTCCTATGGTGTTGCAAATCCCCTTATCTCTTTCAGTCCTTTCTCTGACTCCTTCATCAGTGCCCCTTGTGCTTAGTCCAATGGCTGGCTGTGAGCATCTGCCTCTGTATTTGTCAGGCTCTGTAGACCAAACTGGCCTTGAACTCAGAAATCTGCCTGCCTCTACCTCCCAAGTGCTGAGATTAAAGGTGTGTGCCACCACTGCCTGGCTAACATTTCTTTTCAAACATGATATATTTTGTTCATGTTTTTCCTCTCTGTCAATTTCTTCTGGATCTTCTCTACATTCCCAACTACTCACCTTTATGTTCTTTCTTTCTCTTTAAACACACATGTAAATAAAACCAAGAAACACACACACAGAGAGAGAGAGAGAGAGAGAGAGAGAGAGAGAGAGAGAGAGAGAAGTTAAACAAACAAAACACCAATAAGACAAGGATGCCCAACCAAATCAAAATGAGACCAAAAAGTCTACAAAATACCTTTGAGTTAGATTTGTGTTGGGGATTTGTGAATAGGGATTGCCCTGAAGAGGACTTAATATAATCACCTGATTTTACTTCTTTGTTTCTCATTTTCTAGAATTCCAATCCAGAATTTGCTCTACTTCTCTACAGGACCTATCCAAGTAGTTACCTCATATTGTCAAGTGCTTTGGCCATTTCCAGAACTTATTTTGAGTTAACTGTAGCATGTGACTCTGTTGGGTTTTTTGTCCTTGAAACATCATAACCTTTTGTAGACTGTGTTTGTTTTCCTGTTTCTACTTCTATTAATTGTTCATCCTTATAAGTCTGCTTAGCTGGTTCTTCATCATACTGAAGGCATCTATATGGGGTGTTTCAAATTTAAGGTATCGTCTTTTTTTCTCTGTTATTCTTCTATTTTCTTTTTTGAATATTAATTTCTATTAACATCAACATGTCTTTAAGAATAATGTACTGGAGCTGATCCTGTGCCACAGTGCTCCATATGCAAATGCTGCCAGGAGAGAGCTGGTCAACCAGGAGTGCCAACACACCTGTGAGCACAAGTAAGATCACCACTTCTGCTCAAATTCCTGGCCCAAGAGGGACCTGCCCAGAGCCATCAGGACACAAAAACCAAGGAAAAATCAGGGACTGGATCCTTTCGGTTTCCACCTGCACCCCAGAGCTGACCCTGTGACATAGCTTTTCATACCCATATTGCTCATAGAAAGAAGTGGTCTCCCAGGAGTACTGACACACAGGCTTGCAGGAGGGACAAGCCACAGTCAGAGACAGCAAGACCAGGTAACACTAGAGATAACCAGATGGTGAAAGGAAAGAGCAAGAACATAAGCAACAGAAACCAAGGCTACTTGGCATCATCAGAACCCAGTTCTCCCACCACAGCAAGTCCTTGATACCCCAACACACTGGAAGAGCAAGACTCTGATTTACAATCACATCTCATTATGATGATAAAAGACCTTAAGAAGGACTTAAGTAACTCTGTTAAAGAAATACAGGAGAAAAAAAGAAATACAGGAGAACACAGGTAAACAGTTAGAAGCTCTTAAAGAGGAAACACAAAAATTCCATAAAGAATTACAGGAAAACAATAAAAAAAAGGTGAAAGAATTGAACAAAACCACCCAGGATCTAAAAATAGAAAGAGAAACAATACAGAAATCACAAAGAAAGACAAACCTGGAGATAGAAAACCTAGGAAAGAGATCAGGAGTCATAGCCACAAGCATCACCAACGGAATACAAGAGACAGAAGAGAGAATCTCAGGTGCAGAAAATACCATAGAAAACATTGACACAACAATCAAAGAAAATACAAAATGCAAAAAGCTCCTAACCCAAAACATCCAGGAAATCCAGGACACAGTGAAAAGCCCAAACCTAAGAATAATAGGTATAGAAGACAGTGAAGATTCCCAACTTAAAGGGCCAGTAAATATCCTCAACAAAATTATAGAAGAAAACTTCCCTGCCCCAAAGAAAGAGATGTCCACAAACTAGAAGCCTACACAATTCAAAATAGATTGGAACAGAAAAAAAATTCTCCTGTCATATAATAGCCAAAACACCAAATTCATAAAACAAAGAAAAAATATTAAAAGCAGTAAGGAAAAAAGGTCAAGTGACATATAAAGGCAGACCTATCAGAATTACACCAGACTTCTCCCCAGAGACTATAAAAGCTAGAATATCCTGGGCAGATATCATACAGACCCTAAGAGAACACAAATGCCAGCCCAGGCTACTATACCCAGCAAAACTCTCAATTACCATAGATGGAGAAACCAAGATATTCCATGACAGAGCCAAATTTACACAATATCTTTCCAAAGTCTAGCCCTACAAAGGATAAGAGAGGAAAACACCAACACTCAGAGGGAAACTACACCCCAGAAAAAGCAAGAAAGTAATCTTCCAACAAATCCAAAGATAGATAGCCACACAAATAATGCCACTGCTAATAACAAACGTAACAGGAAGCAACAATCTTCTCTACTTAATATCTCTTAACATCAATGGACTCAGTTCCCCAATAAAAAAACATAGACTAATGGACTGGATATGCAAAAAGCATATTGCTGCATATCCAGCATTTTGCTGCATACAGGAAACCCACCTCAGTGACAAAGACAGACACTACCTTAGAGTAAAAGGCTGGAAAACAATTTTTCAAGCAAATGGTCCTAAGAAACAAGCTGAAGTTGTTATTCTAATATTAAATAAAATCGACTTGCAACTTAAAGCTATCAAAAAGGATAAGGAAGGACATTTCATACTTGTCAAAGGAAAAGTCCACCAACATGAACTGTGAACTCTGAACATCTATGAACCCTATGCAAGAGCACCCACTTTCACAAAACAAACCTTACTAAAGCTCAAAGCACACATTGAATCTCACACAATAATAGTGGGAGTCTTTCAAAACCCCACTCTCAGCAATGGACAGATCATGGAAACAGAAACTAAAGTGAAACTAACAGAAGTTCTGAACCAAATGGACTTATACTGTTATCTACAGAACATTTCATCCAAAAGAATGTACCTTTTTCTCAGTACCTCATGGTACCATCTCCAAAATAGACCATATAATTGGTCACAAAACAGACCTCAACAGATACAAAAGATTGAAATAATCCCATACATCCTATCAGATCACCATGGATTAAGGCTGGCTTTCAATAATGAAAAAAACAATAGAAAGCCCACATTCACGTGGAATCTGAACAATAATCTAATCGATGATAATGTAGTCAAGGAAGAAATAAAGAAAGAAATTAAAGACTTTTTAGAATTTAATGAAAATGAAGACACATCATACCAAAACTTATGGGACATAATGAAAGCAGTGATAAGAGGAAAACTCTTAGCTCTTAGTGCCTACACAAAGAAACTGGAGAGAGCATACACTTAACAACTTGACAGCACACCTGAAAGCTCTAGAACAAAAAGAAGCAAACACACCCAAGGGGAGTAGATGGCAGAAAATAATCAAACTAAGGGCTGAAATCAACCAAGTAGAAACAAAAAGAACTATACAAAGAATCAATAAAACCAGGAGCTGGTTCTTTGAGAAAATCAACAAGAGAGATAAACCCTTAGCCAGAGTAATCAGAGGGCAGAGAGACAGTATTCAAATTAATACAATCAGAACTGAAAAAGGTAACATAACAACAGAAAATGAGGAAATAACAAAATCATCAGGTCTTACTAAAAAAGCCTATAGTCAACGAAATTGGAAAATCTGGATGCAATGGACAATTTTCTAGAAAGATACCAGGTACCAAATTGAAATCAGGAGCAGATAAACCATCTAAACAATCCCATAACCACTAAAAAAATAGCATCAGTCATTAAAACTCTTCCCAGTAAAAAAATGTTTGGAACCAGATGGTTTTAATGCAGAGTTCTATCAGAACTTCAAAGAAGGCTTATTACCATTTGTCTGTAAAGTGTTTCACAAAATAGAAACAGAAAGAACACTACCTAATTCATTCTATGAAGCCACAATTACACTTATACCTAAATCACACAAAGACCCAACTAAGAAAGAGAACTACAGACCAATCTCTCTTATGAATATCAATGCAAAAAATACTCAATAAAATTCTTGCAAACTGAATCCAAGAACACATCAAAAAATTATCCATCATGATCAAGTAGACTTTATCCCAGGAATGCAGGGATGCTTCACTATATGAAAATCCATCAATTTCACTATTTGCAGATGATGTGGTTGTATACTTAAGTGACTCCAAAACTTCCAACAGACAGCTCCTAAACCTGCTAAACAACTTTACCAAAGTGGCTGGATATAAAACTAACTCAAACAAATCAGTAGCCTTCCTCAATGCAAAAGATAAACAGGATGAGAAAGAAAATAGGGAAATGACATCCTTCACAATAGTCACAAATAATATAAAATACCTTTGTCTGAATCTAACCAAACAAGTAAAAATCTGTATGACAAGAACCTAAAGTCCCTGAAGAAAGAAATAGAAGCAGATATGAAAAGATGGAAAGATCTCCCATAGAAGGATTAATCTAGTAAAAATGGCCACCTTGTTGAGAGCAATCTACAAATTTAATGCATCCCCACCAAAATTTCCACTCAATTCTTTAGAGAGATAGAGCAATTCTCATATTCATTTGGAATAACAAAAAATCCCAGTATAGTGAAAACTATTCTCAACAATAAAAGAACTTCTGGGGGAATCACCATCCCTGACTTATAGATGTACTACAAAGCAATGGTGATAAAAAAAACTGCATGGTATTCATTTAGAAACAGGCAGGAGGATCAGTGGAATAGAATTGAAGGCCCAGAACTGAACTCCCAAAACTATGGTCACTTGATCTTTGACAAAGCAGCTAAAATCATCCAGTGGAAAAATGACAGCAGTGTCAACAAATGGTGCTGGTTCAACTGGAAGACAGCATGTAGAAGTATGCAAATTGATCCATACTTATCACCTTATATAAAGTTCAAGTCCAAGTGGATCAATGACATCCATATAAAACCAGATACACTGAATCTAATAGAAGAGAAAATTTTAAAAAACCTCAAATATATGGGCACAGGAGAAAAATTCCAGAACAGAACACCAATGCCTTATGATCAAGATCTGACAAATGGGACATCATAAAACTGCAAAGCTTTTGTAAAGCAAAGGAAAATGTCAAGAGGACAAAGAGACAACCGACAGATTGGGAAAAAAAATTTATTAATCCTACATTTGATAGAGAGCTAATATCCAAGTTATATAAATAGCTGAATAAATTAGACTCTAGACAATGAAATAACCCTACTAAAAATGGGGTATAGAGCTAAACAAAGAATCCTCAACTGAGGAAACTCGAATGGCTGAGAAACACATAAAGAAGTGTTCAACATCTTTAGTTAACTGGGAAATTCAAATCAAAACAACCCTGAGATTTCACCTCATATCAATCAGAATAGCTAAGATCAAAAACTCAGGTGATAGTAGATGCTGGCAAGGATGTGGAGAAAGAGGAACACTCTACCATTGTTGGTGGGATTGCAAACTGATGCAACCACTCTGGAAATCAGTCTGGCAGTTCCTCAGAAAACTGGACATAGCATTACCTGAGGACCCAGTTATACCACTCCTGGGCATATACCCAGAAGATGTTCCAACATATAATAATTTCATATTCTCTACTATGTTCACAGCAGCCTTATTTATAATTGCCAGAAGCTAGAAAGAACCCAGATGTCCTTCAACAGAGGAATGGATACAGAAAATGTGGTACATTTACACATGGAGTACTACTCTGTTATTAAATATAATAAGTTCATAAATTTTAGGCAAATTGATGGAACTGGAAAATAAAATTCTGAGTGAGGTAACCCAATCACAGAAGAACACACATGGTATGCACTCACTGATAAGTAGATAGTAGCCCAGAAGCTCACAATACCGAAGATAAAATACATAGATCACATGCAGCTCAAGAAGAAGAAGGAAGATGAAAGTGTGGGTGCTTTGGTCCTTCTTAGAAAAAATATCAAAATACTCAACCATAGCTACCAGGGTCTAAACCTCCAGCCTGAGAACACAAAGGGATGGACTCATGGCTCCACCTGTATAGGTAGTTGAGGAATCCCTGTCAGGCATTAGTGGAAGAATAGGGCCTTGGTCCCTGAAAGTTTTGGATTCTCCAGGGTTGGGGAATTCAAGAGCAAGGAGGCAGGAATGGGTGGATGGGTGCGGGCACACCCTCATAGTAGTAGTAGGAAGGGGTATGGATTAAGGTGTTTGGGGGGGGAAATGGGAGAGGGCATAACATTGAAAGGTAAATAAATAAAATATCAAATTAACAAAAACAGATAATGGGTTTGGCAATTTTAGTTGAGCGGTCAAGACTTTTTGTCAACAATTTATTATGGGGATTTTGTATAATTCTCAAAGATAAGGTATTGTTGAAGAGGCCTATTGAACTTTAAAAAGATTGGTGAGACATACTGTTGCTGAGACAAAGAATGAGGCTGACCTGTGAGCTTGCTAAGTGCCCTGACAAGGGTGACTGGGGAGCTGTATTGGACATATGTTTCTGATCCACATTTAGTTGACTATATCCCAGATGGGACAAGCTGCATTGCCTCAAGTTTTTAGACCTTGTGGGATAGAGAATAAAAAAGAGAAATTATAATGTCTCTTGTATTTTTCTTAAATGTGATCAGCTATTAGGACTCAATCATGTACTGTTCTAGAAATCAATCCAATATTGGAAATAACAGTCTACGTTTGGAAGGCTGGATCTGGACATTTGTCAGAGACATATTTGGAAGTTAGTTGCAGTTCACTATGATGTTATGATAACAAGAGATAAAGTTGGGACAGGATCTGGATTTCAAACAAGGGTTAGTGCATGTTTTAAGGCTCTTTTACTTGTCAAGCTATTGGTTTTGTCTGTTCTACAGTATTTACTGTAAGTTGCATTGACTGTATGATTTCTAGTTGTATTAGTGTGTTGAAACCTGACATGTCTGTTACAGGGGTCTATCAAACACTTTTGGTCTTACTGCCCTGAGTTTTAGAAAACCGTATTTCTCCAAGAAAAAGCTTGAAAGTGCTGGAAGAAGTGACTTAGGCTTTAAGCAGAAGCAAGAGTGTAGCAGGCTTGATTATTGCTGGTATAACAGCTTTAATGCCATTAATTGCTAGCACCACTGCTTCAACAATAGCATTGACACAAGGAATTAAGACAGCCATTTCTGTTAACCATCTAGCAAAAAATGTTACTAATGTATTGAGTATACAAAAGAATTTATATAGGAATCTGGAACAATGGTTAATGCTCTATAACTTATTCAAATTACCTGAAGGAGCTTCAGCATTCAAGAGTTAGGAGCCATTCCAAGTGTCATGACTAATATCATTGGAGTAGTGTTATTTCTAAAAATTGCAATGATTGTCATTATAATTAGAAAAAAGTTTAAAGACACCTGTAGGATATTTGGCATAATCCTAACACCTCTCTGGTTGTGTTAACTTTGCATAGTGATATTATGAATTTAAAGAATGCTGCTTTGTTGAGCTTTGATGCTGCAGATAATGCTCATGAAATTATCCATGGCCTGAGGTCAGTATTTCCATTTTGGTCCAACCTCAGGAATGGCATATATAGCTTGGTCAGGCTAGGCCTTCCTGTCCTGTGAATACTTTTATTCTTGCCCATCATGTTAAAGCTTGTTTCTAACTATATCAACAGGCTGGCAGCCAAAGTACGTGACTTGAAACTGATAATGGACCCCCAGACAGAGTTATTAATTTAACAGGCTTGCAAGCCAAGGATGGGTAAGATTCTGCACAGAGCCTTATCAACCTAAGACAGAACTGCTTTGCTTATGATAATGCCTATTCCACAATGGGTAAAGAAGGCTTTCTTGTCAGAATGACCTAAGACAGGCTCAGTCTGGTTTATGTAATAAAAAGGGGGCAATGTGTACAGTTTTGTGGACTGCCTGGCAAGAATCTGACATAGTCCAAGGATAAGGAAATGGACTGCAGGCAAGAATCTGACATTGGGCTGGAACAAAGAAGTAATTTCAGGCAGGAATCTAAATCTGGGGCTTGAACAAAGAAGTAATTATAGGCAGAAATCTAAATCTTTAGCTAGAATGAAAAATAGGCTTCAGTCATGAACATGACTTTGGGCTAGGACAGGAAAGTTGGCTCAGATTCATTGATAATGCTGAAAAGTCTTTAGAAATGATGATCACAGGAGTGATCACAGGACTCTGTTTATTGTCGTGCATGTTCTTTGATTATCTGAGTTTATTGTTTTCCTTGTTCCTGGACTATTTGCATCTATTGTATTGCTAGTTTCTCAACCTAGAACTGACATTAATACTTGCATGTAATTTAAACAGTATAACAGCAAAAAAGGAGGAGGAGGGATGAGATAAGGGGTTAATGGGTGGGAGACTGGGAAAGTGGGATGGTATCTGAAATGTAAATAAATATTGAATAAAAACAAAAAAAAATAAATAGCCCAATATATTTAAATTTAAGTAAATAAAATTAATGTTATTTTGAGGTTTCATCCCATTTCAAACAGAATAGCTATTGTTAAGAAAACAAAAAAATGTAAAAAAAAAAAAAAGAAAACAAAAAAATGTTTGTGAGAATAAATTCTGGGAAAGATATGGGGAAAGCAGAATCTTTCTTAACCCTCTTGAGATTGCAAACGGGTGCAGACACTCTGTAAATCTTTGTGGAATACCCATCACATGGCCCTGATACAATACTCCTTGGCATGTGACCAAAGGACTTGATATCCTACTCCACAAGTATTTTTCTGGTCATGTCTAGTACCTTAACATTCATAATGCTAAGAAATGAGAACAACTTAACTGTCCTTCAACCAATGAATAACTAACAAAAACATGTTACACATGTATAGTCGAATTCTACTTATCTGTGGAAAAAATCATGAGACTATCAGATAAATATGTGGAAATAAATATTATTATGAGTGAGGTAACTGAGTCCCAGAAAAATAGTTATGAAATATGAAATTTTCTTTTCTATTTATACTTTCTGGCTTTGAATCTGAAAATATGAGTTTATAACCTAGAGTAACTGCACAAACCATGAATGTAAAGAGGAACTAACTGGGGAAAGAACTTTATATATTGGAATAGTACACAGATGCTACAGAGGGAGAAATAGTATAAACTGAGGGGGGGCCTTAATTGGGAAGTTGTTCTCAGAGGGTAGTATGGAGTGACAGGAAGGATGGGTGGATAAATAATGCCAAGTATTTTTGACAATACATAGGGAATCATATTTTCTTATTTATCTAAAATCATGTATGATACACATGTATGTATGTATATTATATATTAACATGAATTTATGTTATGTCATTTTGAACGATAATGATCCCCTCAAGGGTCATGGCCTACTTAGAAAAATCTCAGTACCATGCACAAGGAACCTCCTCTTGAGTTATTAATCAGGGTAATCCAAGAGACCTCCAAAACAGGCCCTGAAAACTAGACCCTTGTAGTAAAGTAACATTAACTAAAAACCCAGAAATTGGGGGACTTAAGCTAGAACTAACATGGAAACCTCTTTACTAAGAAGTGAATTTTATAAAATGAGAAGATGCTACACAAACTGCCAAGGGAGAGGTGCAATCACTCAACATGTGGAGAAATGAAGTCTTTGAGCCACAAATATGACTTTACTGGTGATACATCCACAATGGTGCAATAAGGGGGACTTTTATCTTTGGGAAACTAAGTGCTGTTCAGTTGGACTTAAGGCCTTCTCAACAAGAGGGAAGCCATACTTGGTACTGTACACTTGGGATTGGAGAGGGCATAAATCAAAGAGGAGAACCCACAACTGGCAGTATCCTAAACTATCATAATTTGTAGCTGTTTTCTAAATATATATTTTCATATACACAAGTTTACATAGTTCTCAAACTTCATCAATGAAGATCATTTTTTTGCAATATATGGAGACTATCACAAAGTTCTGCAAAAAACAAAATGTATAGAATAATGAACTATATGACATTCAAACCCAACGTATACATCTGCAATTAATCTCTTCAACATAGGCTCAGAAAAATCACAAAAGTGGAGGCAGAAAATCTCTAGAGTCACATAATTACTGTTGATAGAATATATCCCTTAATCCTGGCAGTGAAAACATACAAATGAAATTTCAATGGTATAGTTACTGAAACAAACCAGCATAATGATACCTGTTGGGCCACAAATGAAGAGAGGGGGAAATATACTTGCTCTTATGTGGGGAGCTGACAGAAGGTGGCTATCATCCTTGCAGCCATCTTGAGACATATACCCTGACAAAAGACTTGATTACAATAGCCTACAACAGCTGAGCACTCTCTGATAACATCTTGCTTTAGATACCCAGGATTTTCCCTTGGATGTGTGAGACTTAAAGGTGTGATTTAGAGCCGAGATTTAAGGGCGTGACTTAAGTTGTGACTTAGAGATAGGAACTAAGGGCATGACTTAAGGGTGAGACTTAGAAGTGAAACATATAAAAGGTGAGAGGCAGGCAGAAAAAATTATTAGACACTAGGATTAGGTATTAGGCACTTGGCACTTGGAGAAAGAACTTGGAACTTGGAGGCACTAGGGACTACAAACTAGGGACTAGGAACTCAAGACTTGGGACTTGGACTAGGAAGAGAGACTGAAGAATAAACGGGATTGAATCACACTCTGTCTGGTCTTCATTCCTCGAGTCTGTCCTCAATTTCTCTCTTGCTGAATCCTGACCCACTGATCATAGCAGCTTGGGGCAGTGTTGTCTCTAATAATTTAGTCCCCAAGGCTTTTGGCAGTGTGGGTTCCAACCTGATAGAGCAGTCCCCGACATTTTTGGCACCTAACTTGGGGCAGCTCAGGCCTCAGCAGTCTTACTGCTCAGTGAGGAAAACAGAGCATGTCAATGGATGCTGAACAAGAAAGAATCATTTGCCACAGGAAGTGAAATTTCACATTGACTGTCCTATTCCAAGTGTTCTCAACTCAGTGTATATTCACAATAAAGCAGAATTAATGTATGTGTGTTCATAAAGGAAATCAATGAATATTAGGAGATAGGAAATATGAAAAGGAGAGGGAGGAGTTGGAAGGAGTGAGGGGAGGGGAGAGTAATCTAGTGCAGCTAAAGCACTATGAGTTTTTTTTTAAATCAACTACTTTTAAAAAAGAGTTGCATACCTAATCTTTGAGAGACTTGAGACCACAGGGAGGAGGGAGTCTTGTTGGAGGTGGAGTGCCCTCTTGGAGGCAAAGATGAGGCGAGGAATGAGATGAAGAACTTTGGAGGGGTCCAAGTGGAGAGTCAACAATGGGAATGTAAATAAATAAAATAATAAAAATTGAAACAAGAGGATATATAGATATTATAGAAAATTAGAAAAATTGTGTTAGGATCTAATATTAAAGGAAAATTAAACATTTTATACCCGTAATCGTGAAACTGAAATAAGATTTTTAAAATACACATAATATTTTTATGTTTTAATGTTTATTTGAGATATTGTACATATTCTTAAAGATGTAATATAAAGTTCTGGTCCTTATGAAAACTATTACAAACTGTGAGGGATGATAAAAAGTGCCAAGTTGTGAACTATTAGGGATCATTAAGAAACACAAATCAATACTCAGACACATAGTTATGTTAGATAATAGTTTTGTTAATTACAATAAAATGCTTAATAAAATGCAATAAAATAATCCAAGGTTATTCAAGTAGTAAATAGCGAAGAATAAACAATGTTTGGCAATTTAGATATACTATAGATAGTTGGTATGTAAAAACAGAGATCCACAGAATATGGCATTTAAAATTCTATTATTATTAAAAGATCTTTTGACTATGATATGGTTATGTGTCTGACAGTACTCCCATTTGACTACGAAGATGATGATGATGATCATCATCAATAACCTCGATATAGAATTGGTTCAATTGTGAGAAACTAGCCACAGGGGAAAAATACCTAAGTTTCAACTACAGACAAATCTATCCAGAAAGGACAAACAGACACAGGGTAGTTTCCTACCAAGCTTTGCCAAGACAGGACAGGAGCCTAGCATGGCTCTTCTCTGAGAGGCTCAACAAACAGCTGACAGAGACAGACAGAGATACTTACACCCAACTATAGGGGACCCCTATGGTTCCATTAGGAGATGGATGGAAGAAGCAGAAGAAGAGAGTACATCCACATGAAGACCAGCAGTCTCAATTAACCTGGACCACTGGGATCTGCCAAACACTGAGCCAACAACCAGGCACCATACAAGAGGTAGTCCAAGATCCCTGGCACATATATAGCAAAGCTCTTCCTGGTTTGGTTTCAGTGGGAGAAGATGTGCCTAGTCCTGTTAGAGACTTGAGGCCCCAGGGAGGGGGAAGGCAGAGCATTCTCTTGGAGAAAGGGGGAGATGGAATGGTAGGATAAACTGTGAGACTGGGGCCCAGGAGGGAGAACAATGGCTGGGTTGTAAACAAGTTAAATAATAATAATAATAATAATAATAATAATAATAATAATAATAATAATTTCATGGAAAATAATTGCATATGTCAACATTTTGGATCCAATACCTGTAATTTTACTGCACATTTGAAACCATTCTGAACATTAAATTATGTTTAAAATAATTTAAAATTAAATCCCATTTGTATGTCATACTACTTACAATTGAGTTTCTGGTTTGTGTCATAAACTCAGTCTCACAAATGTTGTACCAGGATCTTCCAATGAGTTCATAATTGCTTAATACAACCTTTGACTCTAGGTTATGATGTTTTATTCTTCCTATCAGTAGGTAGTTTCACAACGAACTGTGGGATGTTAATAATTTCTTTTGCCTGCATTATAAATTTCACCTCTCATCATTTGATATAAACTCCAGAGGTGGCCAAGCCTGGAGTATAACCCACAAAGAGTTCATTACAATGTCATCAGACTACTTTTGGTTTGAAGGAATGCCTTTTCCTTCCATGAGGTATAATGCAGAAACCATTGGCAAGATTCGTTATAGTTTTGTTTTGAGAGAAGACACAGTCAAACTCTCTTATCCTAAATCAGGTAAGGCTCCTCAGAGACAATGATGCTGAACTCTATGAAGAAGGCTTTGATCCTGAGTCAGACCATTTCAATTCAGAGGAAGCTCACTAACCTGACATGTGTAGTCAGAGGTGATAAACTAAGGCACCAGATCAATGACAGATCTTAAAGCAGACTCTGTCATTGGTTTGTCTTTGGGGAGAGTAGAGAGTGAAAGATGGAAAATTCAGAGAATAAATAGAAATATCAAGAGATAAAGGCACGGATATGAGAATACTGGAGGAGAGGACAGTGTCAGGTAGTGTAAAAAAATCTGAAAATTTTAAAAAAATCACATAGTTATTATGAATGTTTGGGAGAGAAGTGTTTGCTGAGTGACAGAAATAGAAAATATTGGATAAGTATAAGGTTTCTGACATTTAAAGCACATGAGAAAACAATCTTACTTGAAAACATCACAATAAGGTTGTGGCCATTCACCTACATGGATGTATTTTATCTGAACTGTATAAGATCTAGGCTGGAAAATTGTGGCCTAAAGACGAGTTCTAAAATAATGTCACAAAGAGCATTACCACACAATACAAATTACCATTTATTAAAGGTGATTGTTGATTTTCATTTCTTTTTTTTCTTGAAATTCTACTGACATACATCATTTCCTTTTCCTCTTACTTGCTCTAAGTCCAATCATATACTCCTTCTTTCTGTCTTTCAAATTGCCTTTTACAGTGATGATTCTATCACACTATAAGATAAAGTTCTTTACAACTGTTGATTCAGTCTTTTTTACAGCATTTATCACCTTAGTCATTTTGCTAGTTCATTTTGGTATATCAAATAAAATTATAAAAGAAAATTCTGAGTACAGATTTCTTGCACTTATGGATATATTTTGTCCAAATAAAAATATGCATGTTTTTAGAAACTTCACTGATATTTGGTTGGCATTACTTGTAAATTGTGCTAACTAAAAATTGAAGAATGATTGTATTGACCTTCATTTGTATATTTATTCTTAGTATTATCTATGTCTTCAGAGATCCCAGAGATGTTCTTGTGTCTGGTTATCATTTTTGGGGTAAGACAAACCTTGTGAAGAATCCAGAGTCACTGGAAACTTATTTTGAATGGTTCCTTAAAGGAAATGGTGAGTGTCCTGTAAAATATTGGAGCTGAGTGAGGTTCAGACAGATGTTTCTAAAGACAAAGTGAACTATATAGCATAGGCTGCCCTTGAAATCTCTGTATAGCTAGTGATGACATTGAAGGTCTTTGTCTCCTGGACTTACTTCCTGAGTTCTAGGACTACACACATCTATTTCCATGCTCTGTTCATCTGATTCTGGGGCTCAATCCCTCAATTTTCTCTGACTTTAGTTTAATGTTGGCTACTAGTTTGCTCTATATTGCTTTTAATATGTTTGTATATGGGCAGAGATTTTAAACTTTATTTTTATTTTAACTTTTATGGAATTTATTAGTTATATATAATAAATAATTTTTGTGATATACATGTATGCAGGTATTTTGGTCTCAATAATGACAGCCTAACCTCTCTTGTCTTGTTCCTAATCTTCCTAACCATTTTCTCTTCCCAAATATATCTCCTTTCTACCTTCATGCCGATTTTCTTCATGTGTGACCCAATGAGTTTCATTGGGATTGCTTACCTGAGCACAGTGCATGAGTCATTTGCAGGAATATGGATATATACTAGTAGCTAACCTTCTGGAAAATGACTTCTTTCTCCAAAACCAATCACTAACATCCTGCAGATATTAGAAGGAAGACTCTCATCTTATGTAACGATGAACAAGCAAAATGTGTGTGCACTAAAACCTAGCCTATGTGCCACCCAGGCTTCCTGAAATGGTGAGCCAACATGCCAAAGGCATTTGGCACTCAGCCAGGCACCATCTTGAGTTCTGTTCCCCACATCTCCCCCTTTTTATATTGATTTGATGAGAAATCTCATCGACCTCAGACAAGAAAGAGGATAGGGTACTCGTTACCAATTTCTAACGGGGGGTGGGGGGGGTTAGAGGCCTGATCCCCATCAAGATGACAAATATGGGATATTGTAATGATTTTCTGACCTGTCGTTGTGCAGTAGGTCTACTAATCATACCCGTCCTGATGCCTTTTCATGGGGGAAGGATTTTGGCATCAACCTCCATGCAATCAGGCATATCTCTCAGGGAATTTACCTTGATATAATTCAAAGACATCCCTTGTAGTGTCACCTGACACCCTGTGATTACTGGTACACAGAGCCCTCCTCAAAACTGTTGGGCAATGGTCCTTCTCATCAAACCATATATCCATATCAATCTTTTCTAATCATATTTAGCCATACTTGTGGCGACTGTCCCAGCTCCACTGCTGCAAATGCCTGTACCATCAGGGCTTGATCATGGGCATGTCTAACTCTCATGTGACACAGACACCAGAATGCTAGGCAACTGATAAGTAGAAGACACAGAGCCAAGGCTCCCAAGTCTGCCCATTCCCTCAGATGAAAAACTGTCCATAGAATCCAATCAGCCATGCCACATGCAAAGGACATATCCACTCGAGTAGAATTGATGGTAACAATAGACTGTCACAACTTTCGAAGAAGATCATCCATCGCCCTGGACCAATTTCCTGTAAGATACTGAGAAAGATTTTTTTTTGACAATTATGCTGCATAGCTAACATTCTCAAACTTGACCATGGTCACCACAACCCAGAATACCAAAGATTTTGGGATACTGATAAAATTCCTCAACAAAAATCCTGTCCTTCAATTAGGAGCATCATCATGAAGAACAATCAGCAGACACACCACTCCCATCATCTTCTTTATCTAAAGGTTCTTGTACTCTTCTGGTCAGACACTCAGGGACCCAAATCAGTTGTTGATCATCCTGAGGAAATACACACAGAGCCTCTCACCCACACCAATATTGGGTCTCATCCATACCATTTTCTAGTTATAATGTCCTTCCACATTACGTGACCTTTATAAGGTACCTTTTATGCAACATGGTGATCAGCTGCTGCGTGCCCTTGCTTATCCAAATTCAAAAAATTAAAAGTAAATAAAGCAATGGTCAGTCTCTCTCGGGGGGGGGGGAGCACCCATGGGCTATCCTCCCTTTTTGTTTATCTAGACATTCTTTTAAAGTATGATGGGCTCGTTCTATGATGTCTTGTCCTTGAGGATTGTAGGGTAATCCATGTGTTATATGGATCCACATCATTTGACAAGAACTGGAAAAAGAATTAGAAGTATATGTGGGACCATTATCTGTTTTTAAGCATCACGGCTGGCTCCATGCAGCCCAAGCTTCAAAGCAGTGAGCTATGACATGGTGCGTCTTTTCTCCAGTATAGACAGAGGCATAAATAATGCCTGATGTAGTATCAATGGAAACATGAATATCACAGTATCCTTCTCATGTAGGAGAATAGAAAAGAAACAATCTTTTATATCTAACACAATTACAGGCCAATTCTTGGGTAAAGTAGAAGGTAACAGAAGGCCTCTTTGTACTGGACCCATGATCACCATTTGTTTATTAATTTCTCTTAGATCATGAAGCAATCTCCATTTTCCTGATTTTTTCTTAATAACAAAAATTGGAGTATTCCAGGGGGATGTAGACAGTTGTAAATGTCCCAATTCTAATTGCTCCTGGACTAAAGAATGCACTGTTTGTAATTTTTCTGAGGGAAGAGGCCACTGGGAAACCCACACCAGTTCCTCAGACTTCCATGATATGGGAATTGTTTCCACAGTGGCCCCTATAAAAAAGCCCATTCTCGCTTTATCATTCTTTGGAACAGCAGACACAGGTAGAATCTTGTCCTGCAATTTTTTTCTCAAGTCCTTTCCCAGGGGTATACCCCATATCAGACATCATCTTATGTGTTTGTGGACTGTAATCTTTTTCATTTGTGAGAATATAGCCCATTTCCTTCATAAGGTCTCTGCCCCAAAGGGAGATAGGAACCTCCAGAACATAAGGCTGAAAGGTCCCTTCATGACCTTCACTATCCCTCCACTTTAGAAGACAAGAGCTAATTTCTGGTTCCTGGGCATATCCTAATCCTCTAAGTAATTGTACTGATTTTTGTCTATACAATTTTGGCCTTTTGGCCAATCTTTCATGTTGATAATGCTGTGATCAGCACCCATATCCAATAGCCCAGAAATATTTTTCCTTCTACTACTAAAGACAATAACGGTCTAATATCAAGGTCCAAGGAGCAAAATACAACTGAGGTCCCTGTAGACTCAAAACCTCTATCTCCTCACTGAGTATCTTTTGTAGAAAACTGACCATGACAACTGGGAAGGCACAAAAGCTGAGCTAATCAATCTCCTGGGGAAATTGTAGAGATACCTTGGGGAGAGGACACCATAACTTTAACTATCCCAGTATAATCAGAGTCAATAACCCCAGGATGAACCATAAGTCCTTGCATAGTAACCGAGCTTCTCCCTAATAGCAGCCCCACTGTATCAACAAGTAAAGGTTCTTTAAAACCAGTCTCTATTAGCTGTGGACCCATTTAAGGTGTTAATATGAGTCTGGTGGTGGAACAGAGGTTGAGTCCTGCACTCCCCCTTGTAGCCCTCCGAGGTGGTCCCACTGCATTGGTGGTCTCAGACTGGGCCACTCTGCTACTGCCCCATATATTTGAGGGCCCTGAGGGTGGGGGCCCTGCATCCTGTTTTTTTGGACGCACTTCTCTTCGTCTAGAATTTAAAGGCTTTCCATTTTTGTTCCTCACTGATCTGCACTCATTAGCCCAATGATTTCCCTTTTTACACTTCAGGCATTGTTCCGAGCCCCTCCGTGTCCCCTTGGCCCACGGAAGACACACGTGAGGCGGTGTTTGGGTGGTTACTACAACGAGGTTTTATTCTTGTATAAGCAGAAGCGGAAAGACGGAAAGCCCGGAAAAGGCACTGCTTATATACACCCTAGAGTGACGTGTTCACTTCTGATTGGCTGTTCATTCATTACCTATAATACGCCCCAGGATGGGCAGTGATGTTGGCGCACTTTTTGCCTTTTGCACCTGTGCAGTCAGTTGTTTGCTAGTGGGAGGACAGGATGCCTGCGCCATCTTGTAATGGCAAATGTTGTCATGCTCACGCGGCTCCCAACAGGGCATAAACCTGGAGTTTGGCTTCTTTGATCCTGATTACCCTGCAGCTGTAGGCATTGACACTTCAGGTGTCCTGGTTGCCCACACTTAAAACATGCATTATTATTTACTGCACCTGTACCACGAGTCATTTGTATCACCGAAGTGGCTAGTCCTGCATTAGATAAAGGTCCTCCTATTTCCCTACAAATTTTCATCCACACTTCAAGGCCTTTGTTCTTATATAAATTTATGGCTTGTCTATATTCTTTTGTACACTGTTCAAAAATCAATTGTTTTAAAAGTGGCATAGCTGTATAGTGATCTCCAAAAATCTTTCCTCCTGCTTTCACCATTCTAGCCACAAAGTCTGCAAAAGGTTCTGTTAACCCCTGAGTGATCTTAGTGAGATTGTCTGAAACCTCTCCCCTATTTGGAAGCGACTTCCATGCCCGTGTTCCCATTTTATTGATCTGTTTGTTCATAGACTTGTAAAGAATATATAGTTTGACGGTTGGCCCATCTACCCTGTTCTAAAAGCATATCCTGTTCCCATTGTTGTTGTCTGGCTGCCTGATTTTGAGCCACATATTCAGTTGAATATTCTATGAAATAGGCTTTCCAATCTAAATATTGGCCAGGTGTTAAACAGGCCCGCACAAGATTCTGCCAATCACTGGGGGTCATGGCATATCTATGCAGAGATTCCAGCTGAGCCACAACATAGGCTGCACTGGTTCCATATGCCTGCACCCCTTCGGCCAGCCTTTAAATAATCTTCCAGTCTAGGGGCTCATGGTAACAATTCCCTTGGGCATCTTGAAATACTGGAAAACAGTATACTCCTGAATTACTTTTGGCTCTCAATTCTCTCCATGCCTCTGGATTGAAACTTTGTCTAGATGACAACGGGGCATATGGAGGCGGCCGAGGTAGTTCCAGAGCACTAGGCTGGACTTTTAGTTTTGATTTACTCAAGCTCTCGGCCAGGCTTTCTAATTCATCCTCTGAACTTTCCTCACTCTCCAAATCATACCCCACTTCTGATTTTTGGGATAGCTGCTCTAAAGCCTCACTACCCTTTGCTTTTAACAATCCTTGGAGTGCCTGACTGAGTGAAATTGAGGAAGTGAAATTCCCCATGGTGCTTAGTGCAACTTGTCCTGATCCTCGTGAACTTTATTGTCTCTTCTGAGAACCTTTTCTGCTTAATTTGTCCCCAAACTGGGAACTTTATAGTAATTTGTCCCAATTACCTGAGAACTTACCAGCCAGCTGCCCTGACTGTGATGGGTTCTGAAGTCTCACCATACAGGCCACCACTTGTCGCCTCCTGAACCGACTAGCAGACAGAAGACAACAGACATGGGATCTCCTTCCCAACACGGTTTATTCAGGAACCTTGAAGTACCGTAAAAGCCCCCCCCCCCCCCGAGCTCTAGCTCCCAGCCCTTAAATCTCTGTGTCCTCCCCAATCAGAACCTGTCACAAAGTCATTCTCGATTGGTGCTGAGCACATATGTCACATGGCCCGATCTTAGGTAACGATGAACAAGAAAAATGCATGCGCAGTAGAACCTAGCCTACATGCCACCCAGGCTTCCTGAAATGGTGAGCCAACATGACAAAGGCGTTTGGCACTCAGCCAGGTGCCATCTTGAGTTCTGTTCCCCACAACAAATTTGAATAATAATTCCTAATTTTCAGATGTCACTGGTTGGAGAGATGTCCCATTGCTTACGAGCACTGACTGCTCTTTCAGAGGTTCTGAATTCAATCCCCAGCAACCACATGGTGACTCACTACCATCTGTTATGGCATCTGATATCCTCTTCTGGTGTGTCTGAAGACAGTTAGAGTGTACTCACATAAAAATAAAATAAATACATCTAAAAAAGTCACTGAGGAAAGATATTATGTACTAAAGTGATTAATGCTTCACCTGTTCTTTTAAAAAGATGATTTTATGTATATTGGTGTTCTACATGCTTGTATGTGTATATGAAGTTTGAGATGCCCTGAAACTGGAGATAGAGACATTTCTGAGTTGCCATGTGGGTGCTGATAATTGAACCTGGGTTGTTTGAGCCACTGCTCTTAACCACTGAGCCAACTCTCCCCCACCCTCGGCTGTTAATTCTTAAGTCACCTTGCTCTTATTTGGTTATAGAGATGTCTAAGATGTCTAAAACTTGCCAATATAGTTTAATTTGAACAACTTCAAAGTAATCTTTTGGAAGAACACTTTTGTGTTTTGTCTTCTGGAAGTTAGGCCTGTACAAGAAGAAGATCTGTGGAAATATTAGAAAGATGGAAACCAGGGTGTTCTGCTCATTAAGTTGGTTGGAAACAGAATGTTCAAACTTAAATAAGACAAATGTTCTCACCTTGGCAATTTGGTTTCAAAGAGAGATGATGTTACAGAGTATACAGGTTAAATACAACATGACTTCACCAAACACTCTGCAGAGTGAAATAATGCAGACATCAGTAGTGCACCTCAGCAATCCCAGTGCTCAAGGCTGAGGTCAGATGACTGCAACCTGAAGGCTAGTGTGGAACTCACAGAGAGATCTTGCATTGGGGGAAAAAGAGAAAAAACAAGGCAGGCATAGTAGTGAATGCCTTTAATTTTAACACTCAGGAGGCAGATGTGGTGGACAAACAGATCTCTGTGTGTTCCAGGACAATCTGGTCTACACAGTGAGATCAGGACAGCCAGAACTACATAGTGAGATCCTGTCTGCTAAACAAAAACCAAGAAACCCAACAGAACAAAGAAAACACATGGACATCTGTTGTACTAGAAAGCATATGCTTGGCCAAGTGTGGTAGCATATGTCTGTAATTGCACTATGCAAGATGTGGATGTGGGAAGATTAGGAGGTCAAAGATAGTCTTGGTTTCATAATAAGTACAAGGCCAGCCAGGACTATATTCACTTCTGTCTCAAAAACCCAAAGTTTATCTGGAGAGAGTGCAGCAGTTAAGAACACTTACTGCTCCTCCTAAGAACCTAATGTCAATCCAGAGCGCCCACCCATGTCTAGTAGCTCAAAGCTGCATTTAACTCGAGGGGATCTTGAGCTCTTTTCTGTCCTCTCTGAGCACACTATTATGTGATATAGACATACATACATACATACATACATATAGACACACAATTTGTAAAAACATAATTGTAAACAAGTTAAAAACAAAATAATTTCATATACTAAATTACTATATCAAATGACTAATTATGTCCAAAGTCTAATTTGCTCATTCATTCATGATTTATTGCAGTACTTGTGACTGAACCCAAAATTATATACATGCTAGACAAACAGAATACACTGAGCTAGGTCTGTCACTTACTTAAATATTATGACATATCACAGTATCCTAGATTTTCATCATTCTGGTGACATAGCTCCCCAAACTCATGACTCTAGGTTTCTGTACTGGCATCAGGTGACACCCAAGGAATCACTAACTTTTCATTATACCATTGAGTCTCTTTTCTTTGTTGGGTTGGATGTCTTGATCCCTAAGTCCAATATATGCTTCTTTCTTACTTTCACACATCTTAATAAAATACATCCTCTGTGGATTCATACAAAAAGGTTTATAATAGAAGTAGAAATTTTAAGTTGGTTAAAACAAAACAAAACAACAAACCAGGGTCATGGAAACAGTCTTTAAAAGTCCACACTCCTTTAATCCCAGCACTTGGGAGGCAGAGGCAGATGGATTTCTGAGTTCAAGGTCAGCCTGGTCTACAGAGTGAGTTCCAAGACAGCCAGGGCTACACAGAGAAACCCTGTCTCGAAAAACCAAAAAAAAAAAAAAGTCCACACTCATCTTCTTAGTGGCCTTACTTTACTTTTAAGTACCTCCTCCCTTAAAAACATATGTTATGTGTATACTTTCTATGAGGGTAAGACTCTGCAAACACATGAAAGTTTGAAGACAAAGTTTAGGAGTCATTTCTCTCTTTCTGAGAACAAGTCATAAAGCCTTGGTGGTCCCTTTAGCTGTTGACCTATCTTGCTGTCTCCAAGAATACTGAGTTTCAAAAATTATCTTTTTGCTGCTATTCACATATGACTGGTAGTTTGGCTGAGTAAAGAATTCTCTAAACAATTGTTTTATCTTTTATTTATCTTTTTGTTTTTTATCTATCTTTTTTTCTGAGACAAGGTCTCTCTATGTAGTCTTGGCTGGCTTGTTACACAATGTTCAGACCAGGCTGGCCTCGAACCTGCCTGTGCCATCACGCTCCTTTACCACTGCTTCAGGAAGAGATAAAAGCAAATCTGTGTCAATTCATCATTCTACATTCATGTTTTTATGAAGTAATCTATAGGGCTAAATGTGTGTTAACTTCCTATGAATAAAAAGACTTTCAGTGAGTCCTTTCTTATAAAAGCATATTCTAGAATACCAGGCCTATTAAGATTTATTTACCCAAAGGAAGTTTGTTTATATGGCTCAACTAGTAGGTCACCAGTATGAGAAAAATATTCACCTGCATTTTTTCTGGTTATGACTTTAAAAATTATATATAAGAAAACTGATGAGACCAAAGATGTTTCTGGTACTACAAAGAGAAGAAAAATTCAGGCTAGCCTAAATAAAAACAGAAATAATTTCCAAGACCAAATTTATTCCAGAGAGAAAAAGGAAACAGTTCAACTTCTTGGGTATCCACTCTGGAAATCCCTGCAATCAATATTCCCAGGCTATTGGGTGCTAAATAATCTATCATCATCAGCTGAGCTACACATGCAGACCTCTAGGACTAGAAGGCTCCACTTTTAAATTTCTGGACTTTACAATTTAGATACTGACACACTTCTACCTTAATGGTATTTTGCAGATCATGAATAGACCAAGATTGTAGGACAGGTTAATTCAATGCAGAAATCACACAGATGCTTTTAAGTCAATGACAAAAAAGTAGCAGTTATCCCCCCAAATGGTTTTACCAAGGTCTACATAGAGAGAAAATCAGCACAGAGATAATCAGTTAAACAGAAGCAACTCAACCTTGCTGTAAGCATTCATCTGAAAGTAGCCCAAATTGCAAGAGCAAGACAACATTCTACTAGCCAGGCTAAGAAGGCCAGGAAAGACAGTAGGTACCTGTACTGAACCCCCATGGCAGTCTGTGGCCAAGTGAGATGTCAGGTATGAGGTATTGGTCTGCCGGCTGGGCTGGATTTTCCACTCTCCTCTGCACTCTGATGATGTAGTCTGCTTAGGCATTAGGAAGTATGACAGCAAGATATGAAAGGCAAGGTAAAGCAACAGAAAGCAACAACAAAATCCAGTACATTAGTGTTCTTGCAGGGTTTCAGTATGGAAGTTGACATTAACAACTGCTGCAAAGCACTTAGAAACAGTACTGTGATGACATTCATTTCCACTAATGAACCAACATACCAGTTGAAAGAAAACCTGTACTGACCAAGAGTAGAGAGGGAACCAACCAAAAGCTGGGAGTCACCTTTCAGCTTCCACATTAATGTGATTTCAACAGCCACTAAGCAGATCAAATTCCAAAAGTTAAAAGATCTTGAGCAAACAGTCATAATTTAATCGATTAAATAACTGAGCAGATAAAAGTCTTCCCATGAGGAACCAAGACAGTGTCACTTCCTTAAATAGGTAGGTAGCTTACTACTCTCAAGTTTAATGTCCATGAGACTTGCTTTTTCTTCTTTCAACATCCCTCTCATTCCTCCATTTTTTTGAGACCAGGGTCTGTCTTATTCTGGTAACCCTGATTGGTATGAAATTCATAACAATTCTTCAAGTTTTGAGATTATAGGCATGAAACACCATATCTGACTAACAAGAGATTTACTGAGATGAACAGTGGCTGGAATATGCTTTCATATCTAAATAAATGGGCAAAAGTAGTTTTAATTTTAAAAGATATTTTACTTACTAAAAGTGTTTGTAGATTTGTTTTATATGTATGAGAGTTTTGCCTACATGTATTTATGTGTACCATGTGCCTATGAAGATTAGAAGAAGGTGTTAGATATGCTGGAACAGGAATTACAAATGGTTGTGAGTCACCATGTGGATCCTGAAAACTGAATCTAGGTCTTTTGGAAAAGTAGCCAGTGATGTTCACCACTGAAGCCACCTCTTTAGCCCCAAAAATATCTTTTTATAGGAGACTCACATGCTAGGAACAAGTAAGGACACAAAGACAAACATAAAGCCTCTGATTCCTTGAGCCAATAGTATTTAATTTGGAATTAGAAACAATTTGCTAATTAACTTTCATTTTTAGAAAGCAAAAGGCAGATATTTATTCCGCAAAAATATGTTCCCCCCCAAATTAAAACTCTTCATACTGTTTATATTTTTGCTGCCATTCAGGCTATCCTCATGTCTTCTTTATCTGTTTGTTGTTTAAGGTCTCATAGTAGTCTGCCCTCACTTATGTGTGACTTTTTGTTCTGTAGTCTGTATTAGGTACCTTCTGCCCTGAGCCAGATGACTGAGGAGGTACTGCCATCAGGTCTCACAGCTGTACAATAGTCCTAAAGCTTTAAAAGATGAAAAATGAGCAGTTTGAGATGAAGTAATGAGGGATTAGTAATTTAAGTTTTGATTGCTGCTAATATCAGTAACAGCAGGGGTTGGAATAGAGTATTGCTCCTCTACATGAACACTAGGTAAGGAACTTATCTCAGAAATGCTGGTGACTATAAATGTGTATTCTACAGCTTAAGGCTCCATACTATTTCCCTCTAAGGATTTCATTGATAAGAACTGTGTAAAGTTCATTAGTAAGTGACCTAACAGATATTTCCTATAAAGCTACAATTTACTTGTCATTATTAACAGACTGTGATGTCACATAGATAATGGCAGTACTGTAAAAGATTCTTGTCAAATTTGCTGTTAATTCCTTTGGAGGATAAGGAGGCTCAATGAGGAGGTAGCTGTAGTGATTTGCTTGCTATGTAATTTCTATAAGTGGGGTTTGGGTTTCATACTAACAGGACCACAAGAGAGTTGAAACTATGATAAATATTCCTTCCCTGGGGGATTTTGTAAGTTGCTTAGGTTGATCTTGAACTGGCATACCATCATCCCACCAGTGACCTGTGTGGCTGGGATTAGAGGATGCACTACTTTGATGTTTCCCTTCCAATAATTTCTGTTGATAGATATTCACATGGTAAGTTTTTCAAAATAAGCCGAGTGGTGGTGGCACACGCCTTTAATCCCAGAATTTGGGAGGCAGAGGCAGGCGGATTTCTGAGTTCGAGGCCAGCCTGGTCTACATAATCCTGGTTTAGATACCTTGGGTGTGTGAGATTAAGGGTGTGTGAGATTAAAGGTGTGTGAGATTAAAGGTGTGTGATTTGTGACCTAGAGATCAGACTTAGAGACAAGACCTAAGGGCATGATTATAGGTGTGACCAAAAGGCATGGCTTAGAAGTGAGACATATAAAAGGCAGAGGCAGATGGAGACAATCAGACATTAGGGAGACACAGAAGAGAGAAAGAGACACTTCAGAGAGTACAACTTGGAGTAGGAATTAGGCATTAGGTAGCAGGCACTTGGAAGAGAACTTGGAAGAAGAAACTTGGAACTTGGAGTCACTAGGGACTAGGAACTAGGGACTAGGAACTCAAGACTTGAGACACTTAGAGGAAGAGAGACTGAAGAATAAACAGGATGGAAACACACTCTGTCTAGTCTCCATTCTTCGAGTCTGCCCTCACCCTGTCTCTTGCTGAACCCCGACCCGCGGACTGGAGCAGCAGCTTGGGCTGGGATACAGTGGCCGCCAAACGCAGGGCAGCCCGGGCCTCAACATTTTGCTCAGGCCCCAACACATTTGGAGGCACCATCAGCTATGACCCTGTTTAGGACACGCAGGGATTTTGGTATTACTGCCGCCACCATGACACCTATTGTAGTGTCAGCTACTGCTGCTACTGCAGCAGGCCAATGGGGCTATGGCCCTGGATACACAGAGGCAGATTAATTCTCAATTGACAGCCAGCATTATGCTGGTGAATCAAAGAGTGGATCCAGTCCAGGAGCAAGTAGATGTGCTCATGGAATTAGCTCAGCTGGGCTGTCAGTGGAAGTATACAGGTCTTTGTGTGACATCTGTAAGATATGAAAATGCAAGTCAAGCAGCTCATTTGTCTAAAAATTTGTCTCAGTATTTTACAGGAAATTGGATAGAAGATTTCGATGGCTTGATGCAGAAGCTGAGGCTAGCCATAGTGCACGTGAATTCCACCCGTGTTGACTTGTCTGTTGCTGAGGGCCTGGCTTCCTGGATCCGATCTGCAATGAACCACCTAAAAAAATGGGCGGGAATTGCAGCCCTTAGCTTTTGCCTTGATCTTGTCAGTTGCCTAGCACTATGGTCCATTCTGAAGATGCGTATGCAACAGCGCAATGCTAATGCCATGATTGTTCAAGCATTTACTGCTCTTGAAGGAGGCCAGTCCCCGCAAATCTGGCTAAGCTATTTGAAGAGCTCTGAGTTGTAACATGCAGGAGGATGTAGGGCATAGCACCGCAGAGGGCGCTGTACGCCCTCGGACATATGTCTGACTGCATACAGGTTTTGCCCTTGTTCCTGTCCCCTGGAAAACAGCATCGGTTTGAGTCACCCATGGTAACCGTACTGTAGATGGCAGGTGGTGAAAATGGGGTTGACAATCTCCACTCAAATACAGGGGGTCAGACCTCTATGTCCTTCTGCTTGCATAAAACAAAAAAGGGGGAGCTGTGGGAAGCAGCTCCACTCTCGCCATTACATACATTACATATATGGAGTTGTATGCGCTGAGAGGTGTGGTTACCCAATCACCCCACCTCACATCATTGAGAATGGCCAATAATCAGTGACTTTGTGGCAGCTGCTGATAGGATTAAGGCAATGCTTATAAGGGGATGCAGGGGAAGGAGAAGAGAGAGAAGAAGCGCGCTGTACAGGGATAGCTGAATAAACCACTTGAAGAAGAACACGGTTGCTGTTGCCTTATTTCACGGGTCAGACGTGGGTAGTGACAATTGGATCCTTTGAAACTGGAGGTACAGATAATTATTATCTGCCATGTGGGTATTGGAAACTGAACCTGGGTCTTTGGCAGGAGTGACAAATACTTTTAAGGGTTGAGTCAAGACTTTATTACTTTTAGTTTATGAGAGTATTTTCTTACATGCATATATGTACCATGTGTGTGCCTGGTGCTCATGGAGACTAGAAGAGGATATAAGATTCCAGGAACTGGAGTTACAGACTGTGGTGAGCACATTTTATGGAATAAAAAGAAAATGAAACTGTCTCAAAGACGAAAGTTCATAGCACAAAATCCCTACATGACAACACTGGCGAGGTCTCACACTGGCAATTTAACAGCTCGTTTTAAAGTCTAGAACAGAAAGAAGGGAGTGAGAAATGAAGAACAGAAGTAGACATCAAGATATCATCAAATCGGGAGCTGAAATCCATAAAATAGAAAGAGAAGAAGACAAAAAGTAATGAAACTCAGAGTTGATCCTTTGAGCCTTTTATTAGACAAAATGGAAACACTTATTAAAAGATAGAGAATATCCAAATTAATAAAATCTAAAATGATAATGGTGACAAAATAACAGACAATGAAGAAATCCAGAGAATGGTAAAGACATAGTTTTAAAATGCCTGTACTCCACCAAATTGGAATTCCTACAAGAAATGGATAATCTCCTCAATAGTTTCCACTTACCAAAGTTAAATCAAACTAAGATAAATAAGTTAAAGAGACCTAAACTCCCAGAAAAAGAGAAGTCATTGCACATCTGCCAACAAATATAGCCCAGGGCCATGAGTTTCAGGGTAGAATCCTACCAGGCTTCTAGAGAAGAGTTCACAAAAATATTCCTCAAAGTATTCAACAATAAAGAAGAAACCTTTGCTGATTTTATTTTGTGAACCCATGGTTACCCAAATAGTCAATCAATGTAAAGACTCAGCTACACACACACACACACACAGAGAGAGAGAGAGAGAGAGAGAGAGAGAGAGAGAGAGAGAGAGAGAGAGAGAATTATAGAATTATAGACCAATTCCCCTTAAAACAACAGATGCAAAAATACTTAATAAATAAAATAGAAAACATGTCAAAAGATTATCCTCCATGATCAATGAGGTGGGCTTCATTAAAGAGATCCAGGAATGGCTTAACATAATGTGCTTAACATGTAAGAAAATAAAACAACTCATCATCTCATTCGATGATGAATAATTCTCTGACAATATTTAATCACACTTCATGATAAAGTTCTTGGAGTGATTAAGGATACAAGGGACAAACCTAAACATAATAATGTCACTTTACTGCAAGCCTAGAGTCAACATTAAGTTAAATGAAGAGAAATTCTAATTAATTCCACTAATTCATAAACAAGACCAGGTGATCCATTCTCTCTGCATCTATTCAAAATCCCATCTAAAAGTTTAGCAAGAGCAATAAAACTGAAGAAGATGAAGGTAATATAGATTAGAATTATCTTTATTTGCAGATGATATGATAGTATGCATAAGTGGACCAAAACTTCCCAAAGGCAATTCCCAGAGCTTATAAACCCTTTCAGCAATGTTGTTGGATATATGATTAACTAAAAAATAGAAAAAAAAAAAAAAAAACCAGTGGCCTTTGTATTTACAAATAAGTTTGCAAGTGCAAGCAAAATACAGACATCGTAATGCTAGAAATGATTGTTGACGCTTGCCATTTTTTTACTCATAACTTGAGTAACTCAGTGTCAGTGTATTGGGTAAGATCTTACCAAATTCTTTGTAGTCACAGATTACTTTTGATATTATTGAAGGTGCTCAAAGATTACGGTAATATACAAAGTCTTTAATAGATTGATTACTTACTAAAGAGTTTAGTCTTCTATAAAGATACCAGAAAGTACAAGACTTTAACACATTGACTACGTTTATGGGGTTTCTCACATTATGACTTTTTCTCACCGTTTCTAGGACTACTGCCACATGCAAAGGCTTTATTTACCACATTGCTTATTCATGGCATTTCTCTCCTGGATGTATTCTTTTATGTTCATCGATAATTGTGTTGTGAAAGGTTTTATCTCATTGATTACATTTGTAAGATATGTCTTCAATATGTGTTCTGCTATGTATTTGAAGATGACCGTGATATCTAAATGTTGGGAAGAAGCAAAAGAAACTTGCCCTAAAAACTGCCTTTTTGTTATTAACCTCCACTTAATGATAAACTGAAACTAAGTTCAAGTCCCGGGTCATAGGGCACCTGTGTAGTTAACAATATCTGACCAGCTTTCATCATTCATGTTTTGTTACCTAAAACATAACAACTGTTCCTAACCATGATTTGTTATTCGTGTTTTATTCCTCAAAATATAATACATGTTCCTATCCACAAAAGAACAAATGGCTGTGATAATGTAGACCACACAATCTACATTCTGTATCATTTGACATAGAGTAACAACAGAAAAAAAATGTGATTGGGAGAAAAATGTAACTGTAATTTGGCACAGGACTTTTGGTTTTGACTTTTGGAAGCTATATAAGTTTCTGGCTCGGGGTAAGGGTGAGGCTGGGGTATTGCAGCTGAGCTTCTGAGTATAATTTTGTGGCCCTGATTCATCAGTAGTGACTAGATTGCAATAAATTCTTATCATTTGCCTTGTCATGTGTTTGAGTTGTGTTGGATCTCAGTGGACCCCATAACATAAAAGTTTTAGCACATTATGTAACCACTGTCCAGTATGAATAGTTTCATAATGATGACGACTATGGTGGTGTGCAAAGGCTTCATTATACTAAACACGTTCATAAGGTTTTTCTCTAGCACATATTCTCTCACGATAATAAGGACTAGAGAACTGTTGAAAGACTTGATCATATTAAATACACTCATTGGGTTTCTGTCTTAGAGTTTCCATTGCTATGAAGAGAAATCATGAGCAAGGCAACTCCTATAAAAGCAACAGTGTAATTGGGACTGGCTTACAGTTTCAAAGATTTAGTCCTTTTTCATCATAGCAGGAATCATGGCAGGCATGAAAGAAACCATGATGCTTCTTGATCCAAAGGCAGCCAGGAAGAGACTGTCTGCCAGAAAGCTAGTAGGAGGGTCCATTCTGCACTGGGTGGAACTACAAAGCCCACCCCATAGTGATGGACTTCCTCCAATAAGGAAACATCTCATAACTTCCTCCCACTCCCTGAGTCAATATGATTGTGCATACACATGAGTGTATGGGAAACATATTTAAAAATAGCATAATACAAAATATGTGAGGTTCAAATGAAAAAGTTGCATAATTTATAGCATTCTCAAAATGTTAAAAGTCCAAAGTTCAAAGTTTCTTTTGAGATTCATCCAATCATGTAACTATAATTCCTTATACTTTCCAAAACAAATAGCACATCATATATGTTCAGATTTACAGGACTTACTTCACCATTCCTAATCACCACTGTGAGGACATACTGGGCCAAAAGAAGACTAAAAGCCAACAAGGCAATCTCCAAATTCTGCATCTCCGTGTCTGATGTCAAACGGTTCTTCAGAACTCCAACTCCTTCCTGCTTTCCTCAGTGCAGCACAATTCTTTCTCTTTGGCTGATTTTATTTCCTGAAAGTGGTTTTCCTGAGAAGGTATCCTATAGCATGGAAACCTAAAAATCTTGGGGTCTCCAAAGTAACTTCAAAATTACAGCTTCTTGTTCCAGTATCTGGGATCTACAGATGATCTTCTGTGCTCCTCAAAAGAAAGAAGCAGGGTCTTCTCTCCAGCTCTTCCCTTTATAGTACACTAGGTTCTGCTTGACACTGCTCAACTGTTGCTGCTGTTCTTTCTGCTCATCCCATGGGACTGACATATTCAATATATTGGGTTCTTCTATGACAAACACTCTTCACTGTATTCCTTTCATGCTCACTTCATGGTACCAAGCCTTAGCTGCACTGCATGAAACATTCATGCCTACAAACCAGTGCCACCTGGGTGAGTCTTACACACGACTGAGTCAAGCTGCACCACAAGGGACAACCTTGGCTACCTTTGGAATACAACTTCTTTCTCCTCTCAAAAAACACTTACCAGAAGATGTCACCTCAGTGGTGCTGATTTCTTCTTCATCCCCAGTAATTTTTTAACTACAGCTAACAAGCATCAGGTGTCTCAGTTGTCCCTTCTATTCTTGCTTCTAAATCAACAGCCACATGGACAAAGCTGCTAAGTTCCTCTGCTTGCTGGGGCTGGAACACAGCCCCATCTATTACATCATCACCAGCTTTATACTTTTCAAGGATTTCACTGCCTAACCTCAGGTGTCCTTGAACTTGCTTTGTAGGTTAACCTTGAACTCAGATCTGTATGGCTTTGTCTCCTGAATGTTGGGTACTACACATGTAACAGTTTGCATGTACCTAAGCATTTCTTTATCTAAAATATATTCTGTACCAGGATGACTTGAATCAGAAATCTGCTTGACGTTCATTTCCTGGGATTTAAGGCATGTACCTCCATGCCTGTATTTAAGTATTTTATTTTAGATCTTAAAATGAAAGCCCAGAATAGTAATCACAGTTCATCAATAGTCAATTTCACACATACTGGTGACCCTTGCATCCACATGAAAACAATAACCAGGTGATAATAAAGCTCAACATGATACAATTCTCCTTTGTACCACTGCAAATCCATAAGTTTAAGTGGATGAAATCTTGCCCTAATGTCACCATTCCTTTAATACCATTTAATATCATTAATCACAGGATTTAGTTTCATTCAACTTCCTGGTGAGGCTTTTCTCTTTTGACCTAATATTTTATGTTTTTTTCTTTCTAAGATTACTATGCTTGCTCAAAACAATCACCATGAGACTAAACACAGGTCAAAGGCTTTGTTTGATTTACTGAGCCTTTGTCAATGCAATGAACATCAACCTCTCTACCTTCTCTTCAAGGACACTCTACAGACAAGGGCAAAAGACAGGAACATTCTTCAGCAAAACATCATAAAAACCACATACAAAGTTCAAATTACCCTCACTACATATGTATTTCATATTCCTACTAGGATGGTGCATTAAGTTCCACTTAGTGCATGTACAAAACTAAAGTCTAAAAATTCACATTGTTCCATAAAACAAAACAAAAAAACATGGTCAGGCCTATCGTAGCAATGCTTAAGTCTGGAGTACCAACTTGTGTCTTAGAATCTCCATTGCTAAGATGACACATTGTAACGAAGGCAACTACATTAAAGGCAAATATTTAATTGGGCCTGGCTTACAGTTTCAAATGTTTAGTCCATTACCATCATGGCAGGAAGAATGTCAGCATGCTGGCAGCCATGATGCTGGAAAAGGAGCTGAGAGTTCTGCATCTTCATGAGAAGGCATCAGGAAGAGACTGTCTTCCAGCCAAGTGGTAGGAGAGTCTGTTTTGTACTACTGGCCTGAGCTCCAAAGACCACCACCATAGTAATTCACTTCCTTCAAAAAAGTAACATCTACTTAAGATTGCCACTTTTTAGGGTCAAGACTATTTAAATCACCAATTTATTTGTACTATAAATTCTTTCATGCTTTTAAAAATGATTAGGATAGCCGGGCAGTGTTGGCACATGCCTTTAATCCCAGCACTTTGGAGGCAGAGGCAGGCAGATTTCTGAGTTTGAGGCCAGCCTGGTCTTCAGAGTGATTTCCAGGACAGCCAGGGCTACACAGAGAAACCCTGCTTCAAAACAAAACAAAACAAAACAAAACAAATGATTATGATATGCAGAGGCTTTAACATGTCGATTACTTTCAGATGGTTTCTCTCTCATATGTGTTCATTTCTGTATTCAGAAACCACTGTGTCATGTAAACCGCTTCCCAACTTTAGTACAATCAAAAGGTTTCTGCTCAGGTTGTGTTCTTTTGAGACTACAGAGATATGCACAGGCTTTACCACATTCATTACATTTGTAAGGTTTCTCTAAAGTATGTGTTCCTTTAAGTGTTTGGAGAGTACAGTGACATGCAAAGGCTTTACCACATTCATTACAGTCATAAGGTTTCACTCCTTTTGTGTATTCAGAGATGACTGTGTCCTGGAAAGGCTTTACATCATTCATGACATTCAGTTTCTCTCCAGTATGTGGTCTATTATGATATTGGAGATCACTGATGTGAAAAGGCTTTACCACATTGATTACATTCATAATGTTTCTCTCCAGTATGTGTTCTATTATGATACTGGAGATTACTCTGATGTGGAAAGGCTTTACCACATTAATTACATTGATAATGTTTCTCTCCAGTATGTGTTCTTTTATGATATTGGAGACTACCGAGATATGAAAAGGCTTTACCACACTGACTACATTCATAAGGTTTCTCTCCAGTACGTTTTCTTTTATGTTTTTGGAGATGACGTTGACATGAAAAGGCTTTACCACATTGATTACATTGATAAGGTTTCTCTCCAGTATGTGTCATTTAATAATATTGGAGACTACCATGGCATAAAAAAGCTTTGCCACATTGATTTCATTGATAAGGTCTTTCTACGGTATGTGTTCTTTTATGTCTTTGGAGATTACTGTGACATGAAAAGACTTTACCACATTGATTGCATTCATAAGGTTTCTCTCCAGTATGTATTCTTTTATGTCTTTGGAGATTACTGTGACATGAAAAGGCTTTACTACATTGACTACATTCATAAGGTTTCTCTCCAGTATGTGTTCTTTTATGATATTGGAGACTACGTTGACGTGCAAAGTCTTTACCACATTGACTACATTGATAAGGTTTCTCTCCAGTATGTGTTCTTTTATGTTTTTGGAAACGACATTGACATGAAAAGGCTTTACCACATTGATTACAGTGATAAGGTTTCTCTCCAGTATGTGTCTTTTTATGATATTGGAGACCACTGTGACCTGAAAAGGCTTTACCACATTGATTACATTCATAAGGTTTCTCTCCAGTATGTGTCCTTTTATGCCTTTGGAGATGACTGCGATGTGAAAAGGCTTTACCACATTGATTACATTCATACGGTTTTTCTCCAGTATGTGTCCTTTTATGGATTTGGAGATGAAACTGTTGTGAAAAGGCTTTTCCACATTGATTACATTCATAAGGTTTCTCTCCAGTATGTGTTCTTTTATGTCTTTGGAGATTACTGTGACATGAAAAGGCTTTACCACATTGGTTACATTGATAAGGTTTCTCTCCAGTATGTGTTATTTTATAACATTGGAGACTACAGTGACATGAAAAGGCCTCACCACATTGATTACATTCATAAGGTTTCTCTCCAGTATGTGTCCTTTTATGATATTGGAGACCACTGTGACCTGAAAAGGCTTTACCACACTGATTACATTCATGTGCTTTCTCTCCAGTATGACTTCTTTCATGCCTGCAACAATAATGGGCACATGTAAAAGCTTTACCACATTCATTAGCCTGATCAATCATTTTATCAATATGAATAAATTTTGCAGTTGGTCTAATAATAAAGAACACTCAGATTGTAAGGTTTTATGGCTTTGATGTTCATGGTTGTATTCGCTGAGTATGGGTTGCTTTACCTCTTTGAAAATACCTGTGATGGTAAGATCATTTGGCTCACATTTATAACATCCTTTTTCTATATGAGATTTCTATATGATGTATTTCACATGTCTGAAGATATCAAGGTATAAAAACCCTGATTGCTTTCTTAGTTTTTCCTGTAGTGTGCATCACACCACAGCAGCACTGTGAGCCAGGACAAACAGAAGAATTTCCAAACTTCTAGTACCCATAGATTTTCTGCAGTGTGACTTGGGGATGTTCCAAATAATGTCAGAAAACCAATTAATTGCAAATGTCTATTGTATTCAGAAAGTCTACCAAAGGCAGAATACTACATATCTTCTCATTTTTCTGGAGTAGAAAGAGGTACATTGCTTCTTTCAACATTCCTATGCTCACAGGGTTTTATCCATTCTGACAATTGATATACTCATTAAAAGAAGAAGGACAAGTGAAAAGTTTCCATATTGAATTTACACCATTTGACATTTTGTTCTTTGTAGACATGTGGTATATAGAATAAGGTTTCTCCACGACTTTCTTCACTCTCATTAACTGACCACTCAATAAACCTAGTAATGTCACTAAAGAATATGAGTATCACCAAATTTACCATGGACTATTTGCTTATTGGATGGATTTGGATATATGTTTATCACTATTCAATGTGCAACAGCTAAATATTATGAGACTATTCAGATTGGTAGTTCCACAGCAAAGCTCTAATAAAGCTACAAAACAATTAAAAGTATCTGTTAAGGTATTGTTTTTGTGTCTTCTTAGTTAGAGAAATGCCTTACAAACATAAATCAGATAACTGACATTGAGGAACATGGCTTTGTGAGAATACTATAATCATAGCTATACTTAAAGGACTGATTTTTTTTTAAATACTTGCTTTTCTTTAGAGCTTCCAGAACACATTAAAATTTCCTCACAGGCATATTTGTATTAGCTTGCACATGAAAACTACCTTTCATGCCTTCTAGAACTTTGATGTTGTTCTTCAATATGATGATCTTCCCAACTGTAACCTAAAACATAATACCAGAAAATTAATGATATATTATTGGAAATGAAGTAAAATTCAAGTTACTGTGAATTTTGACAGCACTGAACCTGATTTCTTCAGCTCAATCTTCCTTGTTCTCAATTGAAATAACAGAGGATCATCAATAACTAAGAATCACTAGTTCCATTATTTTGAAAAGCAAAACAAAATTCACAGTCTTACCTATAGCAGTGAGGTTCCGGTAGGTCTCCAGCATCACATCTTTGTAGAGATTTATCTGGGAATGATCCAGCAAATTCCACTCTTCTGCAGTGAAGTTCACATGCACATCATCATAAGTCACTGCATCCTAAAATATCCCATACAAGTGTACAACAGAAAGCATGATCATGACATCACTGTAAATAAATGGATACTTTCTAGACAATGTAATAATGTAATTCTGGTGCTTCCTCCACTTATTTCCTTAAACAGAAGTTATAGTCTAATTATGCTGTCATTTTAGAAGGAAATTGAAATATAAGTTTCACCTGTGTTGCTTCTGATCCCTTTGAATAGGATATAGCCTTGCAACACAAATGGCAACTGAGAGGAATATACAGGGGGAAACAGATCAAATGTACTTAGCAAACATCTGAAAAGTTGTATGAACAATTACTAACTACAAAAATGATGGGCAAGCTGCGTGTATTTGCTCATGTCTTTAATCACAAAGGTACAGGCAGATGTATGTCATTGAGCTGGATGCTGGCATGGTCTATGTGAAGTGTTGGAGGACAGGAAAAGTTACATATTAAGACCCTCACTCCCCTGTAAAAATCAACCAAGGAAACAAAAATGATAGAGAGAACTCACAGTTCTTTACTGAAGTTCCTACAAAGAAATATATGTTCACTGCAGTTCTGTATCCATCTTGCAAAAAAATGAAGTGAACCAGTTTAAACAGCAACATTAATAAATTTTACTAGAAGGGAATGCATATTTAAACAGTTAAAAATGGACAGATGAAAATGTTAGTAATGTATATGTTGATCAGAAATAAGAAACATAGAGCAGGAAAGATAGCTCAGGATTGGAAAGCTCTTGCTGGTCTTCCACAGAATGATAGTCAATTTCTAGTATTTACATGGGGATCAACAACTACCCATTTCTTCAAGATCAAGAGGACGGAGGATATATTCTGACAACAGTAAAGATGAGGCACACATGATATTCATATTCATCCACACAGGCACAATACTTTTATTTATTCAAAGATTTCAAAAAAAACCCAAGAGTAAGACAGAATGACATACACCTGGAATCCAATGAGTGTGAAGCCTTGGGCAGTATTGATATCATGAACATATGCCATTCAGAGAAATATAATATAATATATTTTGCCAAATTTTAAAATTAAAGATGTGGATGAAGAGGTATACAGAAGCATTTGGTTATTTTACAAAAACATGTCAGGTGGCTTCTGTGGTTTCTATATCTACAATCAGGACAGGAAGTGCTTCACAGAGAAATTTTGTCTTGAAAAAAATAAACAAAAGATATAAAGTTAAATATATAAAACCACCAGGCTTGCAAAATAGCTTAGTATTGAATACCAAATATTTATACTGTATCTTATGTGATTTAGGGGCCGAGACCAAATGGGGAATGTATGGGAGCATGAGAAGAAAGCTGAAGGATCAGTTTCAACCACAACACAGTAGACACACAGAACAAAATATGTCCTGTCTAAAAAGAAATACAGGGGGAAAGCTGGAGCAGAGAGTGAGGGAATGGCCAATGAAAACTTGCCCAACTGGAGACCCTCCTTATGAACAAGCTTGAATCCATGACATTAATTCGGGATAGTCTGTTATTCTCCCACATAGGAGCCTTGCATAATTTTCCATTAAGAGGCTCACCCCAGCAGCTGACTTGAAACAGATGCAGAGAACCACAGTCAATTACACTGAATGGTCCTTAGGGACTGTTATGGAAGAGTTGGGGGAAGAATTGATGGCCCTGAAGAGGATAGGAACTCCACAGGAAGACCAACAGACTCAACCAACCTGGACGCTTGGGGACACTCACAGACTGATTCACACACAAAATAACACACACAGTCTAGACTAAGGTTCCTGGAATATATGTAGCAGATGTGTAGCTCAGTCTTCATGTTGGTCCTCCAACAACTGTAGCAGGGCCTGTCTCTAAAGCTGCTCTCTATCTTTGGAATCTGCTCCCTGAACTAGGCTGCTATGTCTGGCTTCAATGGAAAGGATGAACTTAACCCAGCAGAGACTTGATGCAGCACGGTGTGGATATACCCAGGAGCTCACACATTCTCAAAGGAGAAACAGAGGATATTGGAGAGAGGGATTCTGTGCAGGCGGGAGAGCTAGAGTAGGGACTTCACAAAGTTCATAGCCATTTTATTTATAACAGCTTGAAACTGGAAGAATTCCAGATTTTATTCAACCAAAATATGGATATAGAAAATGTGGTTCATTTACAAAAGGAAAAACTATTCAGCTATAAAACACAAGGACATCATGAATTTTGTAGGCTAATGGATACAGCTAGAAACTATTATCCTGAGTGAGGTAACCAGACCTAAAAAGCACATGCATGTGTGTACTCACTTACAACTGAATAATAATCATAAAATAAAGGAAACCCACACTAGACTTCAAAGACCCAAAGAAGCTCTACAAGAAGGAAGGCCCAAATGAGCACGGTTGAATCTCATTCAGAAGACGGAATAAACCAGTCATAAGAGGCAGATGGAAGAAAGAGAACTGGATGGAAGAGCAGATAAGAAAATAGAACCAGAGAGAACCAGCAACAGGTGTGGAGAGAGACAAGAGAGGGCCAGAGGGGGAAAATAAATCAAAATTTGCAGCTGGCTGGGGAGAAGAGTTACATTTAGGAAGTGCCAGAGACCATGAATTGGAGGGTGACAAGGAGTATATGGGGTTGATCTTAGCTGAGATAAATAGCAGTTAGATATGGAGACTGAAGAGGCCACATCTGCAGTCAGGCAGGACCACCAGTGGAGAGTTAAAGACACCAACCAATCCAAAACCTTTCTACCCAAAATTTGCTCCTGTCCACAAGAATGCAATCTACTACATAGATTCTGTCCAGCAGCAAAATAACCCTTTGATACCATGTTGTTGTTCTAACTTGCTACTCTGCTGCTGTGATTGAATCCTCTAAGTAAAAGCATCTCTGGTAATAAATGGTTCTTGTAAGTGGTTCTGTCAGATCAGTCCATCATTTTGGGAGCTTAGATTAGAAACTGAAGGCAAAAAGCATGGATAAACACTGTCTCCTGGCTTGCTCGCTTGCTTGGTCACTGTCTCAAGCTCATCTAGCTCTCTCATCCAACTCAGGGCCACTTGCTTATGGATATTGCATCCCTCAGTAGAAGAGTCTTCCTAATCAATCATCAACACTATCTCTCTCACACAGACATAGAAACCAGCCATTCTTTTGAGGGCACGCCTTCGATTGAGGTTCCCTCAGATGATTTAAGCTCTAAAATGTTGAGAACTGAAAACAACTATGACACACACACAATAATAAATGAGGAAGTTGTAAAAACCCCAAACCAATGAATTAACCATATCAATACAGGAGCTCCTGCCACCCCATGAGAGACTTGGAGTTGTGGCTGAGCAAGGACAAAATAGGGAGGGCACCTGGCTCAGAGCAGGGAAGAAAACATTGGAAGGGGGAGCTCAGAGGCTGTGCTGACCTGGGTGAGGCATCTTTAATCCTGGGTTCTCAGGCCAGTGCTACCAAAGAGGAGGCTAAAACAGCTGGAAGGTGTACAGAAACGCAGATTGTCTCACAGACCTGGAAATGACAACCAACAAAGGACAGGATCTCTGACCCAAGGAGAATATGCTATATTTGTTAGAATCAATGAATAATGACCTTCCATCTCATGACAGCTCCAAGTTCAAAACTATAGAGTCACATATGAACTAGGCAGAGGGTAGTTCAGGAGGTGGGAAATGAGGTCTTTGTTTTTCCACCCTGTAAAACAAGGTAGGCAGAGCCTGAGTTTTTCCTGGATGCCGTCTGAAAGGGCTCTCTGTCATGGACTAGTCAATGAGTCTAAGTCCTGTTGTTAAGAAGGATTTAACCCAAGGTGTGGGGCGAGCAACTAAATCGATTAGGATGGAATCTGTCTCATTTCCTCAGAGAGAGAATAACAAAGTTCCACACACAAAATAGACAGCCACAAGGGGGCAGTAAAGGTCACCCAGCAGATTCCTTCACTTGGACAGAGGAGAAATGAAAACAGGATGGCAGCAGCTGCGAGCCCTGACAGGGTTCCAAGTCTGTTCTAACCTTCCCAGAAATTAAGACCACAGAAAATCCATCCACTATACCAGGCTCTGGAACATCTTCAAAGCACTTCAGGGCTATGACTCTCCAGTGTATCCACTGTAGCAGGGTTCCACGTTCAATTTAGTCATCTCCCTCCACAAATATTCAAGAAAAACCTGAAAACCAAGGCACACAGACACAAATCTGGCAGACAAGCCACTGACATAGAAACAATAGTTCATCTTAACAGCCGGCCTTTCAATCCTTTAGTTGGAAGTCCTTAGGGTCTTGGGGTTCCAGTCAATGCATTAAGATGTTATGTCCAAGTCACAGATACCCCAACAACCAATAAGGAGCCTATTGTAATGCAAACACATGGAGGTCTTTATTATGAACTCTGTAATAACGATTCTCACCAGTCAGCCTCACATGAGATCGAATCTGAGAGACCAAGTTTAGGGGTGCTGGGTATTTATTGCAGTTACAGCAAGATTGGAACATTAACATGCAAGCCAGCAACTTAATATTTTAAAATTTGCATGTCTGGCATAATCTGCAGGACCAATCAAGGTGGCAAAATCATCTGACAACCATGATGACTAGGCTAACTTTTCCTCTGTAAAGTGTATTAGTGTATTTTCTTTTTCTCTGTAAGGTGTATTAGTGTATTTTCTTTTTCTCTGTAAGGTGTATTAGGTGTATTTATACCCTGTAATTGTACCTTGACAATCTGTTGACAAGGGGGGTTTGACATCGGATGTTTGCTCAAGTGGACTTTGTGAGCTCTCTAAAACAGAATTGGACTTTATAAACTCATCTTTGTGCCTGAGGTCCTTATTTTTGAAAGATACTTCTGTTCAAGCACAAGCCATGCATGGCAGTCGAAAAGGTACTTCATCCAAAGATCCACCTCACTATCTGTTACTGCACTACCTGAAACTGTTTTTCTGAGCAGGTACCCTATAGCTCTGGAATCTCAAAATATTTGGGTTTCAAAGGTAACTTCAATTTTACAGCTTCTTGTTCCAGTATCTATGATCTACACATGATCATCTGTGCTCCTCAAAAGAGATTGGGTCACTTCTTCAGTTCTTCCATCTATAGCACTCTAGGTTCTGCTTGACTGTGCTCTACTGCTGCTGCTGTTCTTTCTGCTCATCCCATGGGTCTGACATCTTCAATATGCTGGGCTCTTCCCCTGCGACTAGGATTCACTGTGTTCCTGTCATACACTCCCTTCACCATGCCAAGCCTTAGCTGCTCTGCATGAGACTCATTTATGCCTAAAAACCAATACCACCTGAGTGATTCTCACACATGATCAACTCCAGGTGCACAACAAGGTACAACCTTGGCTATCTCTGGAACACAGTTTCTTTGTCCTCTCAGAAAACACTCACTAGAAGATTTCACCTCAGTGATGCTGGTTTCTTCTTCATCCCCACTAATTTTTTAACTACAGCTAACCAGCATCAATTGTCTCAGTCAGTCCTTCTATTCTTTCCTCCCAGAGCCACATTGACAAAGCTGCTGAGTTCCTCTGCCTTTTGGGGGCTGGAACATAGCCACTTCTATTACATCATCACCAGCTTTATATTTTTCAACAACTTCACTGCCTAAGCTTGGCTATCCTGGATCTTACTCAGTAGATGAACCTTGAACTTAGAGATCTGCATGGCTCTGTCTCCTGAATGCTGGGTAATACATGTGTAACACTTTGTCTGTATCTAAGCTTTTCTTTACCTAAAACATGTTCTGTACCAGGAAGACTTGAATCAGAGATCTGCTTGGTGCTCATCTCCCGGGATTTAATGCATGTACCACTGTGTCTGTACTTAAGAATTTTATTTTAGATCTTAAAATGAAATCCCAGAATAGTAATCACAGTCCATCGATGGTCAGTTTCACATATACTGGTGACCCTTGTGTCCACATGAAAATGATGACCAGGTGACAATTGAAAGATATAAAATTTTTTAAAGGGTATGGAAAGTTTTTATGACCCCTAGAGCTGAGCCAAGAATATAGGTCAGCTGATTCACTAGCTCCAGGTTTCAGGACCTGGCTGACCACAAAGAAAGGAGAACTAAAAATACAGGTCAGCTGGGTCCTTCCGGGAACTGGCTGACCACAAAGTAGATGGTTGAGCAAGATTCAATTCCTTAGAAAAACATGTACAAGACATTTCCCACATGACCGAGTGAACGATGGGCTGGGACTTTCAACTATTTTTTTTTTTTTTTTTGATATCCTTCCTTGGTTTCCCCCTAAACCCCCTGGTTTGTGTTTTTTTCCTTTAAATACCCTTCTCCCCCTGGCCTAGGGTCGACACTCCTTGCTCTGAGTCTCGACCTCAGCTGCCTGATTCCCAAAAGAAAGCCGCTAGCTGTCTTGCCAATTACTGGAGACTAGAGTGAGGGTCTCCCCTCCTGGGGGTCTTTCAATAACAATGCCCAACATGATACAATTCTCCTTCCTACAAGTCTGGGGGCGTGTCCATAGGTTCACCAGCCACAGTACCTGGAACCAGCTCTGGTCATGGCCCTGCCTCAGATTCACAGGCACCGCCACCGGCTCACTGGCAGCCCGAGGCCTCTGCTTCCACCCGGCCGCCACGGTAGCTGGAAGTTCTGGTCACCGCGCCGGTCTGCGGCAGCCCAGAGGCGGGCAATCAGACTGCAGTGTGCCGTCTGTGACACCAGAGGAGCCCGCTAATGCCACCAGGACCTAGGAGCTACTCCTGGATCAGGGCGGTGGCAGTGGAGGTCTCCTGGTGCAGTCTCCTGGGCCCCACAGAAGTCAATCAGCTCTGGTGGGGATTTCCATACGTCATGCTTGTGCGCCGGGCCAGAGTCTTCATGGGAAATGTAGTCTCCCGCCGGCCGCCATCTTGCTTTTTTCACAGCATCCTGGGATATGTAGTTTGAATGCCGGCCGCCATCTTGGATTGAGTTTGCTTCGCATGCGCAGTTCTCAGACCACCATCTTGGCAGGTGTCCTTATGGGAAATGTAGTCTCGGGCCGGCTGCTATCTCTGAGTAGACCTGGAATTCCCTCAACTCACTCTGTAGCCCAGGCTGGCCTTGAACTCAGAAATCTGCCTGCCTCTGCCTCCCAAGTGCTGGGATTAAGCCATGCGCCATCAATCATTGATCATTATTGGCTATTGATTAGTATTGATTATTGATTAGCATTGTTTGTTGATTATCAATTATTGATTATCATGATTATCGATCACTTTTGGTTATAGACTAGTATTGATTATTGACCATTGATTAGTATTGATTTTTGATGAATGTGATTATTGATCATTGTTCCATCACTGTCATCCCCCTGCCTCTGCCTCCTGAGTGCTGGGATAAAAAGCATGCGCCACAACTTCCTGGCTATACCTGTCTTCTTAATGTATACTATAAAAGATAAAAGGGTTTGGACAAATGTGCTACAGAGTCAGAGAAAACACCCGTGTTTCTACAAGAAAGCAACTGGTTTGTGGGGAAAAATCTCGCGGGCAGGGGGAAGGGAGTCCGGCGACAGAGTCTCAGGGTGGTCCAGCATCAGGGCTTCCCGCTCCTCCAGCGGAGGATCCCACATTCACGCAGCTGTCGGTGGGCGGGCCGGCGGCTGCATCGGCAAGGTTCCAGGGTTCCAAAAGCTGGGAATCAGGCGGAGAGACCATGGACACATGGAGTCCAGTTTTCCAAAGCCTTTATTGTTCATGGCATGGTGAATGGGCGCAACTGGTATGTGCTTCCCCCACCAAAAGCCAGGGGAGACCAGTCTTATAGGGAAGGGAGAAAGGGGAAGGAATAACTTAATTAGCTACACCCCTGGCCTTGTGATAATTCATTAATATTTAAATCTCTGGAGGTAGAGACTTGTTAGTCACACCCTCTACCTGTCCTACATGACTGAAGGTAACAGGTTAAATGGAGTTACCTCGTCCAAGGCCCAACATTGGTTCAAATGTTTTGGGCAGATTCAGAATCCGCCAAGATAGTGATGTTACTCAGAGGTCAATTTCTGATCTAACAAGTGAGGAGCATCACCAGGGACTTCACAGGTTGTCACATCTGGCTGACGCTTCCCATGCAGCCCTAGAGAGGACCCAGCACCCCAATTCTCACTGCTCAGCCACCTGCCCTTACCTATTGTGAGCAGTGATCCTGTGCTCACCATGACTTGATTTTAGAGCTTCCCTGAGGTCTCCACACAGCACTTGACTGCAGAGCTCAGAACAGGGCACAGATAATCATTCAATCCTGCACAGCCCACTGAGAACTTGCAGAATGGCACCTGGAAGAACCTGCCTCCTTGTCTGATTGGCAGGTCTGCCTTGAAGCCTTGATAGGCCAGTGAGTCTTACCACTCCTCAAGGTTAAAGTATGCTTCCAGGCCAGAGTCAGACCTTTTTCAGATCTCAGGAGAGGTTTGCACTCCATTAGCATTTGTTTCTGTCTTCAAAGAGGAATCTCACGCCACCCAGCCCTGGGGGAGTACCCAGCATTACGACTCTGGCTGTTCAGCCTCCTGCTCCTCCCCTCTGAGAGCAATGATCATCCTACACTTACCAGGACCTGACTTCAGACCTTGTATGAGCTTTCCTCAAACACTTGTCTTCTTCCTGTAATCAAGTTGAATAGCTTCCATAGCCCATTACTCAAGGTGCAGTGGAGGTATTAATCTGACCCACAAGTGGAAGGATATCCTGATTATTTCTTAGCATTCTATCTATGCTCCTTCCCACAGTTACCTGGCAAAAGCCAGGTACACCTGACCCACTATGAAGGTGGCAGCTTGCCCCTTCCTCTCTCTTTTGATCTCTTGATTTCTTGCTCTCTCTTTCTCTTGCCCACTTGGGCTCTTCCCTTGCTTCCTCTCTTTCCAAATGCTCATGCCTGGCTTCTACTCCTCTACTCTCTGCCTCTCTCTGCATTTCTCTGCCTCTACTACCTTTTTAACTCTCCTCCCCATGTCCTAAATAAACTATATTCTATACTATACTGAGTTGTAGTGGGTTGCTCCTGGGAGAAGAACTGTCTCAGCATGAGGTATGTTTACCCCGGGGGAGGGAATATCTCAGCAGGAGGCATGAGCCTGCTGAGACATCCCTTTCCCCCACACCTCCCCTCACACCTATAAAATATATTCCATCTGTCTTTAAAGAGAGGTAGTGAAAGACCTCCAAAGGCAGATCCCCACTCGAGTCTCAGGACTGCACACACCCAAGGACTCACAAGAGACAGGCTTGAAGTAAACACATGAGGCAGTTTAATATCAGAGCTCTGGGTCAGCACATATCTTACTCAGGAGACAGTGGAGCTGACCCCTAGGCTCAAAGGATTGGGGCTTTTATAGGCAAGGGGTGGGGAAAGTGAGAGATTTTCACGTGGGTACACGATTGTTTGCTTTACATTTTTGAACATCAGCAGGCTGTGCAGGCCGAGTGGGCCCAAAAGGGGGAAGGGTGGAAGAACACCAGATGGCCCATTACTCATTTGGACATATCTCTGTTCTTTTAAGGATGTCCTTGCATGCTTTTTATCTTTCATGGCCAGCCAGTTTCTTGGATGATTCAACAAGCCTTTGTCTTGTAACTCCACATCCTCTGTAACTAATTAACTGGGCCCAAACAAGCTGACAGGCATTTTAAACTATTTAGGTTAGGGAAAAAGAATCACAGGACCCTGCTATTCTTATTAGTTTGGGCCTATTTCAAAATTTTCTTCCAGTAGCTATGGGGAGGAGGATACTTGGCTGTCACCAGATAACTGTGAGGTAGAGTTTTAGACAGAATGCTAATACCATTAACATTAAAGAGGGGTTTTAGAAAACAAGCTTCATGCTGGGCTCAGGGAAACTACAGCCCCCTTTCACCAGATGATAGGTATCAATCAACCCTGGAGAAAATCCAGAATCATAAGGGAAAGACAGTTGAGCACTATTGTTAGCCAGCATATCTTCATCAATGATAAAGTGAAGAAAAAATCATAGTTGGATTAGTACAGGTTCTGTAGATAAACATGTCTCAAATCATAGAGAGAATGAATCTTTGTATACAGAAAGGCTATTTAATAGAATGTCCCAATAAAGGCTGTTAGACAAGGTAAATTAGAAAAACAAGGACTGGTTGTTTTCATGTTGCAGAATATTACAGCTGATATTCAGTGTATACCAGAATTCTGAAGAGATATCTACCTACTAATGCCAGTTTTAAAACACAAATAAAGAAGCAAATCGCCTTTCTTTTGAAAAAAAAAAAAAAGTAGGCCAAGTACAGAAAAACACCACCCTGTTCAATGTCCTTTATATATGTAGGTTGTCAAAAGAATTTATAGCCCAGATTAAAGGGGGATATGAACATCTCAAAAGATCAAGATTAATAAAGGGTTTCTCACTTCAGAAGCTGTAGTTGAGAAATATACTCAAGCAGAAATATACAGCAAGCAGGATTTGAGTTAGGGTTAGGTGATTAAACAGTCATGGTTAGGATTAAGATAAGGGTTTTTAGAATTAGGTTTAGGAGGTTTGGAAATTAAGAGGTGAGGGTTAGGATACTGTTAGGCTCAGGGTTAAGGTTAAGGTGGCTACTGTAGGAAGCCGCTGTTAGCGGTGGTATAATCTGCCATTCCAAGATGGTGCGGGCATCCTATCCTCCCACAAGTAAACAATTAACTGCGCAGCTGCAAAGGCAGAAAGCCCGCCAAAGTCACTGCCAATCCCGAGGCATAATATTGGGTGATGAGTGAACAGCCAATCAGAAGTGAATACATCACGCTGGGGTGTATTTAAGCTAGGCCTCTTCCTGTCCTTGGCCCTTCCGCGTTTTCCATTTCTGCTGTTACAAGGAGTAAAGCCTCGTTTGTAGTAACTACCCAAATACTGTCTCTCGTGTCCTTTTTCGCGGGCGAAGGGGACTCGAGAGGCGTGCGCAACAGGCTACCATTATTCTTAATGGTCCCACTGAATCAATATTATCCCTATTACACAAAGAAAAAATATCAGGCCTACTAGGTGTTCATTTGATATCTTAATGGTTTCTTTTATTATTATTCTGATAGCTTCTTTATTACTTATAGAAAGGCTTCTCAAAACAACCTAAAAGTTTTTCCCAGCCATTTGCCTCCAAAACTAGCATAATAACAAAGGAAGCAAAGACTTTGATATTCACAGAACTCTACAGATAATCAAAGGATAAGTTGCTAAGAGCCAGACTGACTGCTGCCAGCAAAGCACATTTATGCTACCCTATGCTGGGTGTCACCATCAGCTACTTCTGCAGTTAATTTTTCTGTGAGATAAAATGCCCTCAGTACTCTTCTGCTCTAGACATGTCTCATTTACTTTCTTCCCAACCTAAAAATTTTTCTACTAAAGATTTTTTTTTGGTTTTTCAAGACAGGGTTTCTCTGTGTAGTCCTAGCTGTCCAAAAATTCACTTTGTAGAGCAGGCTGGCCTGGAACCCAGAAATCCTCCCACCTCTGCCTCTCAATGCTGGGATTAAAGGCATACCCAGCTTACTAAAGTTTTCTATGTGAGGTTTTCACTTGACAATGAAAATTCTGAAACAGGAATCCCAGACAAGCAATAGACACAAATTTATGGTTTATTAAAAATTGACTTTTTAGTAATTACATGTAGAATATACTCATGAGACATGGTTTGTTATTTACATCATGTACTTAATAGCAAATGAATTACAAGTAAATTAAACTTGTTAACTTGACCCTAGTTCATTTTGTTCCTAATGAAAATAAACTTAAAAATTTATATGAAAAGACAAAAATATTTTTAAACAATATATCTACACAGGTGCAATAAATATATAATGATAATATGGGTCTGAATCTTTCCTTGGAATAGGTAACATGAGGATATATAATTAAATTTTAACATCTACTTTTAAAAATATGATACATGTAAACATACAGTTCTGGGTACAGTGATATCTCTTTGAACACTATCCTATTTCTAGTACACAATGTGGTCTCTATTCCTTAATATTCTAAGTTACTTTTAAAGAGTTTACTACTCCTAGATCAGAAGATGTTCTTAATACTGAATATTGTTCTCACTCATATAAGAATAACATATCTATATTTTTAATTATGATATATACATATTTTAAATTTTATGGAGGCATAAACATGTTAATAATTTAAAAATATTTATATTAGGAAAACCTCTTTAAAAACAGATAAATATACAAAGATAGGAATGTCCAGCACAGGGCTTATCTTATCTTCTAAATTAAACCACATCCATTTTCATATCTTTGGCTCTGTTGAATTAAAACAATCACAGCAGGGCTTTTAAAATATTGCTAAACCTCTGAGAGAGAGAGAGAGAGAGAGAGAGAGAGAGAGAGAGAGAGAGAGAGAGAACATGGTTGGCCAGTATTTGTACAATATGGAAATGGGATAACTATTTAGGTAATATGACTTTGTCTCCTGACATACTAAGTAAAATATTGTTGATGTGACTGATTGTTTCTTCCAGTGCTTAATTCTTGTGAAAATCTCTAGAAAGAATCTGATTTCTGAGCCTAATAGTGAATCAGCGAGTCAGTGTGTTGGACAAGAAACTGTATGGGTCTCCAGACTGGTGCTGTAAAATCAAGGATTAAAAGAATCTCCTGTCACCTGATCTTCATGTGAGTAGGGGTGTCAGGTCTTGGCCTACAGAAGCTAAGATATTTGGTTTTCCATTCCTCACTTAATCTTGAATCTCTCTATCTGAGGTCATCATATAATTGTATTATTTGTGTTACAACTGTGATACTTTACACTTTTTCTATTGACTGTCTTTTCCAATAGCTGTAACAGCCCAGCATCAAAGCATCAACTGAACAAAAGGTTAAAGGAAGGTGGTCATTTTGAATTTGTATCTGAGCTGAGATGGTTGTGAGGCCCAAACTGCTCTAAAAGTTTTCAGTACTTGTCTAGTATATTAGAGTTCTATAGACTACCAAAAAATAGAATAAATTTTTCTTTAGGTAAAGGGTGTTGTTTAGAATGACTTAGAGGCTGTGATGGTCTAGCTAATTCAACAATAACTAGCTATGAAGGCAAAGTGCAAGGATGCAGTAGTTGCTCAGTCCACAAGACCTGATGTCTCAGCTTAGAAGTTTAGAATAAGCTGGAATTCCAAACAAGGTGGCCCTAATGTCAGTGAAGGAATGGACTTGCTATCAAGGTGAGAGCAAGCAGATCAAGAGCAAATGCCTTCTGTTGTAGTAATTATTTAAAATGCGGCCACTGGTTAAGCCAACTGGCTATGCTGTGGCAACTCTGTCTACCTCAGCCGCCATGTTGCATAGCCAGCTAGACACAGCCAGGCAGAAACAACAGCCCTGCCACCCATGAGACACCAGTGTGGGAGGTGGCTCTGTATTCTTCATGCTGTCTCCACAAGGCATGGCATTGCCCAGATCATCCAGCTGATCATGTGTGCTCAGTACAGATGAGACTCTAATGCTTAGAATATCCAAAAGCTTATATATTTCGTAATTATCAATAACAAGATGCCTTTACAATCAAAGTTGTAACACAATACCCAACCTAGATATACCAATTATCTTTGACTGCTACAGACAAGCGAACATCAGCCTCCATGTCCCCCTCTCATTCTCTGTCTCAACCTTTCCTCCTCCTCTCCTTTATTGCTGTCCACTATCCAGACTCAGATTAAAGTCACTTTGGGGGTTTTAGTCAATTCCAGATGTAATAGACTTAACAATCAAGGCAGCAATCTCAACTCTACCCCATGTCAACTTTACACACAATCATATCTTCTTATGTCATGGTTAATTTCCAAATGAAAAAAAGTCATAATAATGTTTAAATGTTACAATTTCAGCAAAAAGGAAAACCATTATGTATTGGACCAGGTCATAATTATGCCTAAAATGATTGAACTACTCCTTGTACAAGCACAGACACATAAAAATGTTATAACGCATTGTGGGAACATTTTTCAGTGCAGCATCTTCAAGTGTGATAATCATTGATATTCTCTTAATTAATTTCCTGAAATTGAGAAAAGAAATCACAACTGTCTGTAGAAATACATTAACAAAATATGACAGAAACACTCACATCACTTATAATCCTCATTTCTGCAATTACTCATGTGGCCTTTGTTTATATTTATAATGACCTTCCCCTACTACCCATGCTGTACTTCCCCCAACCTTGATAATAACCTCAGCAGATCTGGAACTTTTCCTGGAGGAATGATTCATACCTTATTTTTGATAGGTCTGTGACCTTTGTCATCCTGTCTGGGTAAGGCTGCTATAGGTTCCCATTGCTTTTAATTACAAGACATTGCATCATCAAGGGATACCATAAAACACTAGTTCTCAACGTGTGGGTCACAACTCCTGTGGGAATCTAAGAACCTTTTCTCAAGTGCTGCCTAAGACCAACTGCAAATCAAATATTAGTATTACAGTTCATCACAGTTGCAATACTACAATTAGTAAGCAGCAATATAATTCATTTTATGCTTTGGGTGTCTCCATAATATGAGAAACTGTATTCAAGGGTCCCAGCATCAGGAAGGTTGAGAACCACCACAAGAGATTCTGCAGTCTAGACATGAGCCTTTGTAACTCCATTTGGAGAAGCAATTTAACTTCCCCATGGTGATTAATCAGCCTTTCTAACATTGTTATTACTTTCTTATCTTGTTGGGTTAAGGGCCTTAGATGCCTAAATTGACCACTGGGAAGACTGAAGGTTTGCTGTAATTCCTGGAAGGAGAGCTCACCTCTCTATAACTAATACTTGCAGGCCAAACGATCTTAAGATCAGAGGAATAGAAAGCAATTTTACCCTACTGGGCCACTAAGGGTGGTAGCTTTGGTGTGGGTCTTCTTTATTCTTGGGTGGTTGTTAGCCACCAAATGGTGAGGACAAAGAGAGCAGCCATGGCAATCTGGCTTGAGATGGCTGTGAGTATTATGGACAGTGGCCATGGATCAAGAGCACAAGAAACTCACAATCCTAATCCATACCAAATCAATTTCCTTTGATGAGAATAACCAAAACAGAAACCAAAACAAAACTCTAGAACTTGTTAATCAGAGACAATCTCTTAGTTTTAGTCCAACAAGCAGCTGAATACCATGTATAGCTCTAATTTTTCTAGATGTGCTGCCTTTCTCTGATTTCTGAATGTACCATTGTAGCCGCCTGCAGCCACAAGTCAACTGGGTTCACCTGAAAGGGGGCCTGGGAATGAAAGGGGATGGAGGGTGAGAAGAGATGAAGCCAAGACAAAGTTCTCTGATCAAGGCTCAAAGCTTTAATGTTCAGCTCTCAATTTAAAGGGGAAGCCAACCCACAACCCCTCCTGGTTTCAGATGGGTGGGAAAATCCATAATCCGTTCCAGGTCATGGCCAGAGATGTCTCAAGGCAAGCCCAGGGGCAGTTCTGCTTCTGTGTTCCGGGCAGCCCTGGTGGGTAACTCCACCTAGATCCTATCACTTGGTCTTGTTGTGGTAAACAAGGTCTCTCAGGCTTGCTCATGGTGGGGGGAAGGGCACATACCATGCACAGGCAGGAATTGATATAGGTAGATATGCCAACAACAACATCAAACTCCCCAAAACCTGTCTTATCTTATAGATTGTCTGGGAATATATCTTTGATGAAAGTATTCCATGGCCACCATGTGCTCCCTGCCTGGCATAGGCACAGATAGAACCAGATGCTGCTGAACACCTTCCAAATGAGTAACTCCTGACATGCTTGAGGTATCTGATGATAACATTGACCAAAAAAGGATAGCAGCTCTCATTGTGGTTGTTTAGACCCTCCCAAGACCAGCGTTTTGCAGCCAGCACTCAGAAGGCAGAGGCAGGCTTATCTCTGAATTCAAGGCAAACCTGGTTTACAATGTCAGTTCAGGGGAAACTACTTAAAAATCATCAAAACAAACAAACAAGGGGAAAACAAACAAAAGGTCTCAATTCAAGGAATGAAATCTAAAGCAAGTGTTTGGCCACCACTTCTGCAATTTCACCTTTATGCATTTTTAATGAGTAAATGTTCTCAGCAGGATGGGCTTTTGTTAAATATCAGTGAAATTTTTTTTAAAAAAGAAAGAAACTTAGAATGCTGTGACATCTGTATGCTTACCAGTGCCATAGCTCCACTTCTTCCACTTGCCTCCCTTCGGTCTTTTAGAGACATCTACAGAAATGGTATGGATGTACAGCCATAGTTATTTCTGGAGTCAGCCAGCATTACAGGGATGTTCCTTGGGGTAGTTAGTCAGTTAGTTTGGTTGGTCGGTTTGTTTCATCTCCTAAAAATAGATGTTGTAACCATGGAAGAATTTTTGTAATGGCAGGTAGAGTCAGAGAGACTACAGAAAGAACAAAGTATAAAGGAAGAAGCTGGAGAGATATCATAGCAGTTCAAATCACTTGATGTTCTTCCAGAGGATATGAATTTGACTCTCAGTACACCCACCTGGATAGACAAAGCTGTCTTCTGGACTCTGTCCACACCTGACAACCTTGTGATTCACCTACCCAATCAACAGGCAAAACACTCAGAGACTAGAAAACTGGAGCAACAAAAATGTCAGAATCACACAGCCAGTCAGAATTAACTGTAACCAGATACTACAGAAATGTTCTCATTTACATAGAAAGAACTGACTCATGGGAAATGATAAGCAAAGTTGCTCAGCACAACCATAAAATGACTCTTCATAGCTGGGCATAGTGATGAGAAAGCTGACTTCAAAACTTTGGATAAAAAAGTAGGCTCAATGTTAGTTTTGTTCACATAGTAAGTCTGTGACACTCATGTGTGCCAGTTTACACTGAGATCCTCCTTTCCTTTCTTTTTCTTTGGAGGTTTATTTTTTTACTTATACAAATATGCTATAACTGTCTTCATACCCACCAGGAGAGAGTATTAGATCCTATTACAGATGGTGTTGAGCCACCCTAAGGTTGCTGGAAATCAAACACAGTACCTCTGAACAAGAAGTCAATCAGTAGTCTTAACTACTGCTTAATCTCTTCAACACACAAGAGATTCTATCTTAAAAAAATAGAAAGTAGGAAGAGAAAGTGCACTTCTAGCCAAAAGCTACATACTGACTAAAAATCTCTATAAACTTACTTGAAGTTATTTTATAAGTGAGACTGATCTCAGCTATTGAAGAGGTAGACTATCAGAAAAAGAAGGACACTGTAGGACCCATGCTGGATATCTATGTAGGATAACAGTAGTTGTACTTTCTGAGTTAGATACATATAGCTTTCCAAATCTATTTTAATTTTAGTCCTTTTAAACTGTTTTTTATGTATGTGAGTACACTGTTGCTGTCTCAGATACACCAGAAGAGGGCATCAGATCCCATTACAAATGGTTGTGAGCCACCATGTGACTGCTGGGACTCAGGACCTCTGCAAGAGCAGTCACCAAGCCATCTCTTTAGCCCTATTTTATTTAGGATTTATTACACATACAGCATTCTGTCTGCATGCATGCATACAGGCCAGAAGAGGGTACCAGATCTCACTGTAGATGGTTGTGAGCCGCCTTGTGGTTCCTGGGAATTGAACTCAGGACCTCTGGTACAGATGCCAGTACTCTTAACTGCTGAGCTATCTCTACAGCACCATTACTGCTCTTCTAGTCTGCCTGGTGTCTCCAGTTTATTTTTTCATGAATGTTGGCAGGATAAAGTTTAATCTTACATTTTTGCACTCAGAATGGACACACATCTGCAATGACATGGTCATTTTGGTGTCAATTACTGAAAATGGCATTTGGTAATGGAAGGTTTGTTTCTGTTTGTATTTAGCCTGGAACTCTGTATGTAAACAAGGATGTTCTACTCCCTGACATTTACCTGCTTCTGCCCTCCTGCTTGAGCTCTTGAAACAACAGTGGGCCACCAACATGACAGGCACTTTCTTCTTCATGTCCTACAACCACAAACAATTAAGTGCCTACTACGGCATTTTATAAAATATGCTATTAGTTCAGATGATTCACGACCTCTGACATGACCTATAAATTAAGATTCTTTTACCTGGGTATTTCGAGGCTTTCTTCCATTGGACTAGACAGAAGACACCTCAGTTAACTACAGCATTTCTCTGTAGAAGAATTTTGGAATTTGGATTTCTTTTTTTTGTTTTTTGTTTTTTGGGTTTTTTGTTTGTTTGTTTGTTTGTTTTTTTGGTTTTTGGGGTTTTTTTTGTTGTTGTTGTTTTTTTTTTTTTTTTTTTTTTTTTTTTTTTTTTTTTTTTTTTTGGTTTTTCGAGACAGGTTTCTCTGTGTAGCCCTGGCTGTCCTGGAATTCACTCTGTAGACTAGGCTGGCCTCTAACTCAGAAATCTGCCTGCCTCTGCCTCCCAAGTGCTGGGATTAAAGGCATATGCCACCACTGCCTGGCTGGATTTCTTTAAAAAAACACAGAAATATTATAAGAATGTTCTTTCACTTTAATCCCAGGTGTCCAAAGATATGGAGCTACCTCAGATTGTCCACAGCAGCTGACTGTGACGTGACTCTTACTATGCAGGTTCATGTCTTTGCAAACTGCAGGTAACTTCTTCAGTTGTGTGATGTTTGGAAAACTGGGAGCTTTTTTGAGGGTATAGAAATACCAGGGCTTGAGAGGCAGGGGAAGGGTTGGTTTGTTGTTGGTAGTTATTTTCTCACATGGGTTGGTTGTGGTTCTGGGTTGGTTAGTTGTCATGCTCAACGAAGAAACAAGAAGAAAAGTAATTAGATTCTGGGATCTCTTTTTTCCTCTCTCCCTTCTATCCTAGTGTTAGAAACTTGAAAGGGGGGGCAGGTGGAGAAAGGTGGAGGAAAGAACCCAGAAAGTAGCAAAGACCAGCAACCTTTCTCCATTTAGTTTTTGTCTAGATGACCTATCTAGTGATGAGAATGGGGCATTGAAGTCTCTGCTTTCAGTGTGAGTGTCAATCAATATGTGATTGGAGCTGTAGTTGGGACTGGGCATAGATTTTAAGAATTGGAACATTTTCTTAATGAATTTTTTCTACTATGAGTATATAGTATCCTTCCCTGTCTCTTCTCATTTCTTTTGGTTTGAAGTTTATTTTGTCAGACATTAAAATGGCTATGGTTCCTAGGTTTATTTGCTTGGAATATTTTTTCTCTAACTGTTTACCCTAAGGTGATGGCTATCCTTGATTTTAAGGTGCATTTCTTCAGTGCAGCTGACTCCAGATGATGCATCCAATTTAGATATCTCATCTGTTAGTCTGTATCTTTTTTTTGGGGGGGGGGGAATCAAGACCATTGATGTTGAGAGTTATTTATGAACAATGATTGTCGAGTCCTGTTATTTTGATTTTATTGTGTTACATGTAAGCTTCTCTACTTTGACTTAGCTGGTCTAAGGTTATTTATTTCCTGACTTTTCAGGATTGTAGTGAATCTTGTTAGTTTGGAGTTTTCCTTCTAGCACCTTCTATAGAGCTAAATTTGTAGACTGATATTGCTTAAATTTTGTTGTATCATGTACTATCTTATTTCTTCGATCTATAGTGATTGTAAGTTTCACCTGACTTAGTAGTCTGGTCTAGCATTTGTGGTCTCTTAGTCTGCAGCACATCTGTCCAGGCGCTTGTGGCTTTTAGAGTCTCTATGGAGAAATAACATGTAATTCTAATAGGTATGCCTTTATATGTTACTTGGCTTTTTCCCCTTGTAGCTTTAAATACACTCTCTTTGTTCTCTAGGTTTAGTGTCGTGGGTAATATAGCCAAGGGGACTTTCTTTTCTAGTCAGGTCTATTTCATACTCTGTATGCTTCTTTTACTTTGTTAAGTCTCTGGTTTAGGTTAAGGACCTAATTATTTTCTTCTATAATTTTGTTGAGAATGTTTCCTTTGCTTTTGACCTGAGTTTCTTCTTCTCCTTCCTCTATACTTTATTATTGGGTTTTTATTTTTTTGGTTTTTTGAGATAGGGTTTCTCTGTATAGCCCTAGCTGTCCTGCAACTCACTCTGTAGACCAGGCTGGCCTCAAACTCAGAAATCCTGCTGCCTCTGCCTCCCAAGGGCTGGGATTAAAGGCATGCACCACCACCACCAGGCTATTATTCTTATATTTGTTATTTCTGTAGAAATATCATATATTTCTTGCATCTTTTCTTCTAGGATTTTTTTCTTTCTTGTTTGCTTGCTTGCTTTTGCTCCTTTCTATATCCCACTTTTTTTTCTTTTGGATTTAACATTTTTCTCAATCTATGTATCTATTCCTTCTATCATCTCTTCAAAGTCTGAGATTCTCTATCTGTTGTAGTCTGTTGTCAAGGTCTGCCTCTGAGGGACTATTTGCATTCCTATATTTTTCACATCCAACGTTCCACTTTCCACTTTGGACGGAATGAAACTAGAGAGCTCAGACTCAGGGATCTCTCCCTTTCCTTTCTTCTTCTCTATCCTTCTTTCTTAAGTAAAGGAAAATGGAGTGGAAGAGAAAAGGGGGAATATAGTAATATCATAAAATTAGAGGAATAGACAAGTAGAGATAGGTTATCAAATGTATTTTTTCTTTAGAGGGCTGACATTTTATTAAAGATGTTATTTCTAACAACTTTTCTTTTTTTCCCTTTTTTTCTCACTTTTTTTTTGTTTTTGTTTTGTTTTTGGTTTTTTTTTTTTTTTTTTTTTTTTTTGAGACAGGGTTTCTCTGTATAGCCTTGGCTGTCCTGGAACTCACTCTGTAGACCAGGCTGGCCTCGAACTCAGAAATCCGCCTGCCTCTGCCTCCCAAGTGCTGGGATTAAAGGCGTGCGCCACCACTGCCTGGCTTTTTTCCCCTTTTTTTAATTGGTTATACTTTTTACATTTCAAATTTTATCCTCTTATCCCATTCCCCTCACCACCCAGGAACCCCTTATCCCATCCCCCCTCTTTGTGCTTCTATGAAGGTGTGATTTTCCTGATTCTATGATGCTGTTTCCATTAACATAAACTGCCTCCTAAATTTCTAAATCCTTCCATTTGTGTTATTAACTCTCCTTTTTTCCTTTTCTTTCTCTTTCTTTTTGTTTCTTTTTTCTTTTTTTTTTCAAAAATTGGGTATTATATTAACATTTCAGATTTTATCCCCTTACCCCACTTCCTCCCACCACCCAGAAACCTCCTATCCCATCCCCTCTCCTCATGCTTCTATGAGGCTGTGCCCCCACCTACCCCAGCCCCCACTACTCTAACGCGCCCCCCTAGAGCTTTGCGTCTGTGGAGAAATCACGAGACGCAGAGATCAGGTAGTTACTGTAAACGAGGCTTTTTAATGTTTATCACCCACGTGGAGAAACGCGGAGAGACGCGGAAGGGTCGAGCTGAGGAAGGGGTCCCGCTTAAGTACAGTCCAGAGTGACGTATTCACTTTTGATTGGCTGTTCGCTCACCACCCAATATGCCTCGGGATTGGCAGTGACTAAGGAAGCCTATCTGCCTAGCAACTGCGCAGATAACAGCAGCTTCCTACAACTACCACCTCCCCACCATCACATTCACCCCCCACTCTGTGTTCCTTTTTCATGGGACCAAGAATCTTCTCTCCCAACTATGGCCAACAAGGCCATCCTCTCCTACATATACCACTGGAGTCATGGGTCCCTCCCAATGTGCTCCCAGGCCGGTGGTTTAGACTCTGGGGGGCTCTGGTTGTTTGGTATTGTTGCTTTTCTCCTGGGGTCACAAACTCTTTCTTCTCCTTCAGTCTTCTCTCTAATTTCTCCATTGGGAAACCCTTGATCATATCAGTGGTTAGCTGTGAGCATCATCCTCTGAATGTGTCAGTCTATGGCAGACCTCTAAGGAGACAGCTATATCATGTTATCAAATTTATTCTTAAACAAAACATTGTACAGCCATTATCACACATTGATAGAAATCTCTATAATTGATGCAAAATTAAAGTTATACCTTCTTACACTGGTACAGAATTTGCAAATTGATATAGGATTAAGGTTTTCATTAGTATAAATCTGCATATTGATATAAAATTTGAAATTAATATTGTAACTCTTAGTTAGACATTGTGCCTATGCAACTCATTTAAAAATACGAGGCTTTGTTTCAGTCCTTCTAATAGCTGTTATTACACACTGTTTAGAATGATTAGTAACACAAGTTAAGGGCCAGATAGCAAACTCATGGTTATTTTAGATTCTGATTTAATTATGCTAAATTATTTTTAATTTATTCAAATAAAAATGGCTAAGAGTAGTTAAAGGGTTAAAGGTTCGGATATACTTTACATAGATAAGCAGTATTTAAAAACAGAGATTACAGAATGTGACATTGAATAGTATTTCATTATTAAGGATCATTTGACCATGAGACATGTCTGCTCTGACAGTTCCCCTTCACGGTTCAAAGAAGATACTGAGCATCTTTACCTCCAGGAGAGGTTGCTTATCATGGCAATATAGTCACTGGGCAGAAATTGCCTATATCATCTGCAGACAAAATATTGTCCAAAACAAACAGATGTGGGATACTCAACTGGTAAGCTCTGCCAAAACAGGGTAAGCTAGTCCTGGTTCCTGCTTCATTTCAAGGTCTGACAGGTGGTTCTGGGCCAGAAAGCTGAAAACAGAAGCTCCAGTCTTATGAGACATTAGGAGCTTTCCAGGTCATTAGCTGTCTCTACAGACTGTTTAAGTTTTAGAAGCCATGTTTTGTGCTTGTTATATACTCAGAGAGTATTTAATTCATTCTCGGACTTCTGACAGGGTTGTAGTAGATTAGTTATAGTCTCATAAGTGAACTTAAGTTGTTTGGTATTGAGAGATATGATACAGACTTGAAAGGATGGTTTTCAGATGGCAATGCAAAGTAAAATCAGAACATAAATTGTAAAATTTCTAAATTACGACAGATGGCAGAGTGCTTTATCACGTGTTTGACCGTGTGTGTGTGTGTGTGTGTGTGTGTGTGTATGTGTGTGTGTGTATTTGACTGGTCAAAGGGTAGAATCAATGATTTGGGAGGGGAAGGAAAAGGTATGAGGGGAGGTCTCAGAGGAGGGAGGAAGAGGAAGTGGAAGAAAGATGAAGCAGAACCTTATAGCCCAGAGAAGCCACAAGTAGCAAGGGGGTCTCATAACGGAGGAATAAATTAGTATAGTGATAGATCTGCCCAATCTAGGCATATAGCTTATAAATTAAATTGCTGGTTATGTGTTTTTTTATACAGGCTCATTGGGGTAAGAAATTACCATAACATCCCAGAGAGTGCAAGCTTGTGCTGGGTGTGGAACAAACCAACAAGTTGGAGAATGGAGATGAGTATAGGAAGATAGATGGGATCCATTGGATTTGGGAAACAGGGGAGGACAAGAGCTGCAGCAGATGTTCTGTAACAACGTTGGATATGAGACTTGAGATTTTGATTTTCTTGAGCAGAAGGTGAGGTGAACATCTGCAGTTAGCTTACCTGCTTTCCTGTTTAGAGTATGTATTAGTGTTTTCTTTCTTTTGTTTTTGTTTTCTGTTTTTCATTTGTTTTTGTTTGTTTGTTTGGTTGGTTGGTTGGTTGGTTGGTTGGTTTTTGATACAGGTTTTCTTTAATGTATTAGTGTTTGCCAATTGCTTGATTAAGATATTTGGGATCTGAGAAAGGACCACCCATTTTCTTAATTCTTTTGTATGAAAAACAAGAAATTCAACTAAACCTTCTTCAGGGCCCTGTTACCCTCCACCCCCAAGGTTTTTATAGGTACCTATAGTCTCAAACTCATTTTATTGATCAGAATGACCTTAAACTCAGAGATCAGTCTGCCTCTGTCTCCCAAGTGCTGGGATTAGAGGCATGTGCCAGCATGCCAGGGTAGTGCCCTGAATAATTTTAAGAAGGAATGGGTAGCCTCTCCAGGCTAAGGCAGATTTTGATATGCATGCTGTGCAGGTGGTTTAAGGGAATCATGAAGTCAGTCTGGTCTAGCTGCCTTGAAAGGCATGTGTCATAGAATTTTCAAGTTAGAGTCCTTGGCTCCTCTAAAGTGGAAACTTCAGGGTTCCTTGAAACTTCATACACACAAACATACATGCATACAAACATACATACATGCATGCCTACAGATTTATAGACAGGCATATATACATTCACACATAGATTGGTAGAGCAAAGCTCCAGCAAGTAGTCTTCAATCATTTCACACATAGATACATAAATATACAAAATAGGTGGATGGAGCAAGCTCCAACACACACCCAGACAAGCTTTACACATATACATACATAGATATAGGTGATGGGTGGAAGGAATAATGTTTCAGCCCACATTCTCACAAACATTACATACATACATACATACATACATACACACACACACACACACACACACACACACACACATACACACACACATCAATTACTTAATTTAACTTAGTTTACCTGTTTGTAGCATGTGGAATGGGGAGAGGTACGAATGAGGAGTTAAGATGATAAGTCATAGGGAGTCTGTTCCATCCTGCTACTTTGTGGGATTCCAGGGCTGAACACAGATTCTCTGGCCTGCTTTGAAAAGCCTTTCCCTTGTAAGCCTTGCTAGTACTAAAGCACTTTCTTTCTTGAAAAATTTCTTTTGTTTTTCCATTTTGATTTAAGTTCCAAGTAAGGTTTTTCTGTGTAGAAAATCACTTATATGCATCACCTAACAATAAAAAAGCCTATGGTTAATGAGCAGAGGTAGGAAATAGGAGGTGGGAAACAGGCAGAAGAGAGGATTCTGGGAAATAGTGAGAGAATAAAGAGAGATTCAAGAGACACACTGGAGGAGATGAAGAAGGATGACACTAAGGAAGAAGCAGTCAGGGACTTTAGGAGAGGTAACTAACCAGCAGGTAGATGAATTCAGGATCGAATAAAGGGTGATTTGCCAGGGAACACTGAGGAGGCCAGAAGCATGGGAGCTGAGCAGAGGTAAGCAGCCACACAGATGAACTCAGGAAAGAGTAAAAAAAAAACTGGCCTGGGAATATTGAGGAGATGGATGTAAACCAGCAGGTAGCTGAAATCAGGATGAAATAAGGAGGAGTAGACACATGGAGGGCTTGAACACATGAAGCTGAGGAGAGGTAACTAAACATGGGGTAGACAGAATAGTTTGAATGGGTTAAATAAGTTATGAGCTAGTAAGGAAATGAGCCAAAGCTATGGCCTGGGCATTTATTAATAAATAACCAGTGTCAGAGTCATCAATGTGGGAGCAGGGGCTGGGAGAAAAATTATATATATATATATATATATATATATATATATATATATATATATATATATATATATATAAAATTTTATTATATATATATATATATATATATATATATATATATATATATATATATGTCTTATTGCTAAATTTCAAAACTGATGGAGGACCTGACAAGATGGTTCAGCTGGTAAATTAGGCACTTGTCACCAAGTCTGACGACCTGAGTTTAATCCTGGGAGGCATTAAAGAAATCTAAATCTTCCTAAACCCCCAAAGAGAATGGATTGCATTGGTTTTGAGGTATGCAGTCTCAGAATTGATCATTTTTCATGTCCTTGAGATTCTGGGCTCATTTCAATCTCCCTAAACAATTCAGTAGCCCCTTTTGCCCAATTAGTAGTTTAGCCTGCTTGGGAATAAGAAGCAGAGAGGAGGACGTCCTCTCCACCTGTGCCTTGCCAATTCCCACTTCTGCTCTGAAAGCTCTCTTGAGGATAGTGAAACCAAGGATGGGAGCGGGGGAGCTAACTTCAGAGAGTTCTCCATGCTAGAGCTAGAGTGGCTCTTGCAGCTTAGCAACACCTTAGACCCTTCTCTGGTCCTCCCATGACTCATGACAATGACTGAGGAACCAAGTGGGTTTAGGGCAGGCACTTGAGAACCGTTAATGACTACAGCTGTCTCAATTCCTGAAAGATCACTCTGTGGCTTCTTTGCCTTGGGTGCCGATCACAGGGTCCAGGGACTTTGGCATCAGCCCACAAGTAAAAGAGAGCTAAGACCAACCAGGGGAGGCCCTGGAACTTTCCTACCTCAGACAGGAAGAGCAAGAAGGAGAGCTTGGTGCACATGCTGAAGCCTGCAAGGACCTGTCCTACTCAGTCTTTGTGCCTTGCGCCTTTCCATCCTGGCAGCGGGTTGCTCGTGTCAAAGTGACCTAGCCAGGCTTCCCTCTCCTCAGATTTTCCCTTGGTCTGTATCATCTCTGGGAGATGCCAGTGCAACTGTAGCTACTCTGGACTCTTCTTCACATATTTAAGACTAGTGTTTATTCCTTGTGAAGATGATTTTTTTTTCTTTTTGGGTCAGTGTTTATGTGTGAGGAACTGTTGACTGGCTATGCACATGACTGGAAAGCTGGTGCCCATAGATGGCAGCCTGCTCCATCTTTCCTATCCTTGCCTGTGGAAGCTTGCTGGGGATCCTGGCTTCTGAGGGAACACATGTCTTCCCCACCCTTCACTCTACACTTGTTCCTGTTCTTTGACATAGTTTTAGTGACGCTAAAGGTGCAGTTCAGTAATAGATTCCCACCTAGTTCTGTAGTCGTCTGCAGAGTTAGGACTTGTTTATTCTTGGCAGGAAGACTCCTCCTGTGGTCTGGGAAAAGGCAAGGCCCTTTCAAAAAGAATACAATGAAGCATCCTTTTGGTGGTCTTTCAAGGCCTGCTTAAGTATTGCAAAAGCATCTTTAAAAAACTACTGGAAGGGTTTAAATATAAAATGGACCCAAACATCATAATGAAATTTCACCTAATTTTACCAGAGTTTGGGGTTGAAGGACAAAATAAAACTTAGGGAAAATAACCTTGAGTGCTGGGAGCTCTGCAGAAGCCTGTGAGGGAAAGAGGAGTGGGGGACCACAGTGGGTGGGATGGCTTGGGGTTCAGGTACAGGAATGAGGCCACATGCTTTCCCCATTCCTCCCCCCATGCCCATTACTCACCCCAGTAACTCACTGCTCTCCTCCCACAGACTTCCCAAGAGGAGCCCTCCCACTTGTTCTGTAGCCTTTCGGGATGGGTAGGTTGTCCACACTCAGAGATTCGGGATGCCACCACCAGCCATGGGAGTCCTGGGAGTCCTGGGAGTCCTGGCCTGCATGCTAACACTCTGTATAGTTGTTGGGACCAGAGCTGCCTCCAAGTATCTTATCACAGAGCAGTGGGTTGTGAGTAGGATGGTGAGTAAGTGCTGACTCAAGGAACCTGGCAGTGGGTTTGGGTGTGTGGGGTGATGGTGGTGGCCAACGGAACATTGGGAACAGCAAATCCCATGGGTGAGGATATATACTAGGATGTATACTAGAATGTATACTAGGATGTATACTAGGATGTGTACTAGGATGTATACTAGGATGTGTACTAGGATGTGTACTAGGATGTGTACTAGGATGTGTACTAGGGTGTATACTAGGATGTGTACTAGGATGTGTACTAGGGTATGTACTAGGATGTGTACTAGGATGTGTACTAGGATGTATACTAGGATGTATACTAGGATGTGTACTAGGATGTGTACTAGGATGTGTACTAGGATGTGTACTAGGATGTGTACTAGGATGTGTACTAGGGTGTATACTAGGATGTGTACTAGGATGTGTACTAGGATGTGTACTAGGATGTGTACTAGGATGTGTACTAGGGTGTATACTAGGATGTGTACTAGGATGTGTACTAGGATGTGTACTAGGATGTGTACTAGGATGTGTACTAGGATGTGTACTAGGATGTGTACTAGGATGTATACTAGGATGTGTACTAGGATGTATACTAGGATGTGTACTAGGGTGTGTACTAGGATATGTACTAGGATGTGTACTAGGATGTGTACTAGGATGTGTACTAGGATGTGTACTAGGATGTGTACTAGGATGTGTACTAGGATGTGTACTAGGGTGTATACTAGGATGTGTACTAGGATGTGTACTAGGATGTGTACTAGGATGTGTACTAGGATGTGTACTAGGGTGTATACTAGGATGTGTACTAGGATGTGTACTAGGATGTGTACTAGGGTGTATACTAGGATGTGTACTAGGATGTGTACTAGGGTGTATACTAGGATGTGTACTAGGATGTGTACTAGGATGTGTACTAGGATGTATACTAGGATGTGTACTAGGGTGTATACTAGGATGTCTACTAGGATGTGTACTAGGATGTGTACTAGGATGTGTACTAGGATGTGTACTAGGATGTGTACTAGGATGTGTACTAGGATGTGTACTAGGATGTATACTAGGATGTGTACTACGGTGTATACTAGGATGTGTACTAGGATGTGTACTAGGATGTGTACTAGGGTGTATACTAGGATGTGTACTAGGATGTGTACTAGGATGTGTACTAGGGTGTATACTAGGATGTGTACTAGGATGTATACTAGGATGTGTACTAGGGTGTATACTAGGATGTATACTAGGATGTCTACTAGGATGTGTACTAGGATGTGTACTAGGATGTGTACTAGGATGTGTACTAGGATGTGTACTAGGATGTGTACTAGGATGTGTACTAGGATGTGTACTAGGCTGTGTACTAGGATGTATACTAGGATGTGTACTAGGATGTGTACTAGGATGTGTACTAGGATGTGTACTAGGATGTGTACTAGGATGTGTACTAGGATGTGTACTAGGATGTGTACTAGGATGTGTACTAGGATGTGTACTAGGATGTGTACTAGGATGTGTACTAGGATGTGTACTAGGCTGTGTACTAGGCTGTGTACTAGGATGTGTACTAGGATGTGTACTAGGATGTGTACTAGGATGTGTACTAGGATGTGTACTAGGATGTGTACTAGGATGTGTACTAGGATGTGTACTAGGATGTGTACTAGGATGTGTACTAGGATGTGTACTAGGATGTGTACTAGGATGTGTACTAGGATGTGTCTAGGATGTGTACTAGGATGTGTACTAGGATGTCTACTAGGATGTGTACTAGGATGTGTACTAGGATGTGTACTAGGATGTGTACTAGGATGTGTACTAGGATGTGTACTAGGATGTGTACTAGGATGTGTCCTAGGATGTGTACTAGGAGTGTGTCACTAGGATGTGTACTAGGATGTGTACTAGGGATGTAGTACCTAGGAATGGTATACTAGGATGTGTAATAGGATGTGTACTAGGATGGGTACTAGGATGTGTACTACTAGGGATTGTATACTAGGATGTGTACTAGGATGTGCTACTAGGATGTGTACTAGGATGTGATACTAGGATGTGTACTAGGATGTGTACTAGGGTGTATACTAGGGATGTATACCTAGGATTGTGTACTAGGATGTGTACTAGGATGTAGTACTAGGATGTGTACTAGGGATGGATACTAGGATGTGCTACTAGGATGTGTACTAGGATTGTATAACTAGGGATGTGTACTAGGATGTGTACTAGGATGTGTACTAGGATGTGTGCTAGGATGTGTACTAGGATGTGTACTAGGATGTGTACTAGGGTGTGTACTAGGATGTGTACTAGGATGTATACTAGGATGTATACTAGGATGTGTACTAGGATGTGTACTAGGATGTATACTAGGATGTGTACTAGGATGTGTACTAGGATGTGTACTAGGATGTGTACTAGGATGTGTACTAGGATGTATACTAGGATGTGTGCTAGGATGTGTACTAGGATGTGTACTAGGATGTGTACTAGGATGTGTACTAGGATGTGTGCTAGGATGTGTACTAGGATGTGTACTAGGATGTATACTAGGATGTACTAGGATGTGTACTAGGATGTATACTAGGATGTGTACTAGGATGTGTACTAGGATGTATACTAGGATGTGTACTAGGATGTGTACTAGGGTGTATACTAGGATGTATACTAGGATGTATACTAGGATATGTACTAGGGTGTATACTAGGATGTGTACTAGGATGTGTACTAGGATGTGTACTAGGATGTATACTAGGATGTGTACTAGGATGTGTACTAGGATGTATACTAGGATGTGTACTAGGATGTGTACTAGGATGTGTACTAGGATGTATACTAGGATGTATACTAGGATGTATACTAGGATGTCTACTAGGATGTGTACTAGGATGTGTACTAGGGTGTATACTAGGATCTGTACTAGGATGTGTACTAGGATGTGTACTAGGATGTATACTAGGATGTATACTAGGGTGTATACTAGGATGTCTACTAGGATGTGTACTAGGATGTGTACTAGGGTGTATACTAGGATGTGTACTAGGATGTATACTAGGATGTGTACTAGGATGTGTACTAGGATGTGTACTAGGATGTGTACTAGGATGTGTACTAGGATGTGTACTAGGATGTGTACTAGGATGTGTACTAGGATGTGTACTAGGATGTGTACTAGGATGTGTACTAGGATGTGTACTAGGATGTGTACTAGGATGTGTACTAGGATGTGTACTAGGATGTGTACTAGGATGTATACTAGGATGTGTACTAGGATGTGTACTAGGATGTGTACTAGGATGTGTTACTAGGATGTGTACTAGGATGTGTACTAGGATGTGTACTAGGATGTGTACTAGGATGTGTACTAGGATGTGTACTAGGATGTGTACTAGGATGTGTACTAGGATGTGTACTAGGATGTATACTAGGATGTGTTACTAGGATGTGTACTAGGATGTGTACTAGGGATGTGTACTAGGATGTAGTACTAGGATGTGTACTAGGATGTGTACTAGGATGTGTACTAGGATGTGTACTAGGATGTGTACTAGGATGTGTACTAGGATGTGTACTAGGGTGTATACTAGGATGTGTACTAGGATGTGTACTAGGATGTATACTAGGATGTGTACTAGGATGTGTACTAGGGTGTATACTAGGATGTGTACTAGGATGTGTACTAGGATGTGTACTAGGATGTGTACTAGGATGTGTACTAGGATGTGTACTAGGATGTGTACTAGGATGTGTACTAGGATGTGTACTAGGATGTGTACTAGGATGTGTACTAGGATGTGTACTAGGATGTGTACTAGGATGTGTACTAGGATGTGTACTAGGATGTGTACTAGGATGTGTACTAGGATGTGTACTAGGATGTAGTACTAGGATGTGTACTAGGATGTGTACTAGGATGTGTACTAGGATGGTAACTAGGATGTGTACTAGGATGTGTACTAGGATGTGTACTAGGATGTGTACTAGGATGTGTACTAGGATGTGTACTAGGATGTATACTAGGATGTGTACTAGGGTGTATACTAGGATGTGTACTAGGATGTGTACTAGGATGTGTACTAGGATGTGTACTAGGATGTGTACTAGGATGTGTACTAGGATGTGTACTAGGGATGTGTACTAGGATGTGTACTAGGATGTGTACTAGGATGTGTACTAGGATGTGTACTAGGATGTGTACTAGGATGTGTACTAGGATGTGTACTAGGATGTGTACTAGGATGTGTACTAGGATGTGTACTAGGATGTGTACTAGGATGTGTACTAGGATGTGTACTAGGATGTGTACTAGGATGTGTACTAGGATGTGTACTAGGATGTGTACTAGGATGTGTACTAGGATGTGTACTAGGATGTGTACTAGGATGTGTACTAGGATGTGTACTAGGATGTGTACTAGGATGTGTACTAGGATGTGTACTAGGATGTGTACTAGGATGTGTACTAGGATGTGTACTAGGATGTGTACTAGGATGTTACTAGGATGTGTACTAGGATGTGTACTAGGATGTGTACTAGGATGTGTACTAGGATGTGTACTAGGATGTGTACTAGGATGTGTACTAGGATGTGTACTAGGATGTGTACTAGGATGTGTACTAGGATGTGTACTAGGATGTGTACTAGGATGTGTACTAGGATGTGTACTAGGATGTGTACTAGGATGTGTACTAGGATGTGTACTAGGATGTGTACTAGGATGTGTACTAGGATGTGTACTAGGATGTGTACTAGGATGTGTACTAGGATGTGTACTAGGATGTGTACTAGGATGTGTACTAGGATGTGTACTAGGATGTGTACTAGGATTGTGTACTAGGATGTGTACTAGGATGTGTACTAGGATGTGTACTAGGATGTGTACTAGGATGTGTACTAGGATGTGTACTAGGATGTGTACTAGGATGTGTACTAGGATGTGTACTAGGATGTGTACTAGGATGTGTACTAGGATGTATACTAGGATGTGTACTAGGATGTGTACTAGGATGTGTACTAGGATGTGTACTAGGATGTGTACTAGGATGTGTACTAGGATGTGTACTAGGATGTGTACTAGGATGTGTACTAGGATGTGTACTAGGATGTTATACTAGGATGTGACTAGGATGTATACTAGGATGTGTACTAGGATGTGTACTAGGATGTGTACTAGGATGTGTACTAGGATGTATACTAGGATGTGTACTAGGATGTGTACTAGGATGTATACTAGGGATGTGTACTAGGATGTGTACTAAGGATGTATACTAGGATGTATACTAGGATGTATACTAGGATATGTACTAGGGTGTATACTAGGATGTGTACTAGGATGTGTACTAGGATGTGTACTAGGATGTATACTAGGATGTGTACTAGGATGTGTACTAGGATGTGTACTAGGATGTGTGCTAGGATGTGTACTAGGATGTGTACTAGGATGTATACTAGGATGTGTACTAGGATGTGTACTAGGATGTGTACTAGTATGTGTACTAGGATGTGTACTAGGGTGTATACTAGGATGTGTACTAGGATGTGTACTAGTATGTGTACTAGGATGTGTACTAGGGTGTATACTAGGATGTATACTAGGATGTGTACTAGGATGTGTACTAGGATGTATACTAGGATGTGTACTAGGATGTGTACTAGGATGTGTACTAGGATGTGTACTAGGATGTGTACTAGGATGTGTACTAGGATGTGTACTAGGATGTGTACTAGGATGTGTACTAGGATGTGTACTAGGATGTGTACTAGGATGTGTACTAGGATGTGTACTAGGATGTGTACTAGGATGTGTACTAGGATGTGTACTAGGATGTGTACTAGGGTGTATACTAGGATGTGTACTAGGATGTGTACTAGGATGTGTACTAGGATGTGTACTAGGATGTGTACTAGGATGTGTACTAGGATGTGTACTAGGATGTGTACTAGGATGTGTACTAGGATGTGATACTAGGATGTGTACTAGGATGTGTACTAGGATGTGTACTAGGATGTGTACTAGGATGTGTACTAGGAGTGTACTAGGATGTGTACTAGGATGTTACTAGGATGTATACTAGGATGTGTACTAGGATGTGTACTAGGATGTGTACTAGGATGTGTACTAGATGTATACTAGGATGTGTACTAGGATGTATACTAGGATGTATACTAGGATGTGTACTAGGATGTGTACTAGGATGTAGGTACTAGGATGTTACTAGGATGTGTACTAGGATGTGTTACTAGGATGTATACTAGGATGTATACTAGGATGTATACTAGGATATACTAGGATGTATACTAGGCTGTATAGGATGTTTACTAGGTGTGTACTAGGATGTGTACTAGGGATGTGTACTAGGATGTGTACTAGGATGTGTACTAGGATGTGTACTAGGATGTGTACTAGGATGTTGTACTAGGATGTGTACTAGGATGTGTACTAGGATGTGTACTAGGATGTGTACTAGGATGTGTACTAGGATGTGTACTAGGATGTGTACTAGGAGTGTACTAGGATGTGTACTAGGAGTGTGTACTAGGATGTGTACTAGGATGTGTACTAGGATGTGTACTAGGATGTGTACTAGGATGTGTACTAGGATGTGTACTAGGATGTGTACTAGGATGTGTACTAGGATGTGTACTAGGATGTGTACTAGGATGTGTACTAGGATGTGTACTAGGATGTGTACTAGGATGTGTACTAGGATGTGTACTAGGATGTGTACTAGGATGTGTACTAGGATGTGTACTAGGATGTGTACTAGGATGTGTACTAGGATGTGTACTAGGATGTGTACTAGGATGTGTACTAGGATGTGTACTAGGATGTGTACTAGGATGTGTACTAGGATGTGTACTAGGATGTGTACTAGGATGTGTACTAGGATGTGTACTAGGATGTGTACTAGGATGTGTACTAGGATGTGTACTAGGATGTGTACTAGGATGTGTACTAGGATGTATACTAGGATGTGTACTAGGATGTGTACTAGGATGTGTACTAGGATGTGTACTAGGATGTGTACTAGGATGTGTACTAGGATGTGTACTAGGATGTGTACTAGGATGTGTACTAGGATGTGTACTAGGATGTATACTAGGATGTGTACTAGGATGTGTACTAGGATGTGTACTAGGATGTGTACTAGGATGTATACTAGGATGTGTACTAGGATGTGTACTAGGATGTGTACTAGGATGTGTACTAGGATGTGTACTAGGATGTGTACTAGGATGTGTACTAGGATGTAGTACTAGGATGTGTACTAGGATGTGTACTAGGATGTGTACTAGGATGTGTACTAGGATGTGTACTAGGATGTGTACTAGGATGTGTACTAGGATGTGTACTAGATGTATACTAGGATGTATACTAAGGATGTGTACTAGGGATGTGTACTAGGATGTAGTACTAGGATGTGTACTAGGATGTGTACTAGGATGTGTACTAGGATGTGTACTAGGATGTGTACTAGGATGTGTACTAGGATGTGTACTAGGATGTGTACTAGGATGTGTACTAGGGTGTGTACTAGGATGTGTACTAGGCTGTGTACTAGGATGTGTACTAGGATGTGTACTAGGATGTGTACTAGGATGTGTACTAGGATGTGTACTAGGATGTATACTAGGAGGTGTACTAGGATGTGTACTAGGATGTGTACTAGGATGTGTACTTAGGATGTATACTAGGATGTACTAGGTGTACTAGGATGTGTACTAGGATGTGTACTAGGATGTGTACTAGGATGTGTACTAGGATGTGTACTAGGATGTGTACTAGGATGTGTACTAGGATGTGTACTAGGATTGTGGTACTAGGATGTGTACTAGGATGTGTACTAGGATGTGTACTAGGATGTGTACTAGGATGTGTACTAGGATGTGTACTAGGGTGTGTACTAGGATGTGTACTAGGATGTGTACTAGGATGTGTACTAGGATGTGTACTAGGATGTATACTAGGATGTGTACTAGGATGTGTACTAGGATGTGTACTAGGGTGTATACTAGGATGTGTACTAGGATGTATACTAGGATGTATACTAGGATGTCTACTAGGATGTGTACTAGGATGTGTACTAGGATGTGTACTAGGATGTGTACTAGGATGTGTACTAGGATGTGTACTAGGATGTATACTAGGATGTGTACTAGGATGTGTACTAGGATGTGTACTAGGGTGTGTACTAGGATGTGTACTAGGATGTGTACTAGGATGTGTACTAGGATGTATACTAGGATGTGTACTAGGATGTGTACTAGGATGTGTACTAGGATGTGTACTAGGATGTGTACTAGGATGTGTACTAGGATGTGTACTAGGATGTATACTAGGATGTATACTAGGATGTCTACTAGGATGTGTACTAGGATGTGTACTAGGATGTCTACTAGGATGTGTACTAGGATGTATATTAGGATGTATACTAGGTTGAGTAGCACCACTGATTTTCCACTCTAATCCTGTGCTGTGGCAATTTATGAGGTGTATGGAGCCTCAGAGCTACTACACAAGTGGTTCACAGTGGCAGTAGTCCCCTGGGCTCATCAGCTGAGGCAGGCTAGAGGGCTATAAGCTAAGCTGAGTTCCTGTGATTTCCCATTGTTAACAGAAGTGCTTCTTGTTGGTTCCCAAAGCCCCCAGGCCAGCTCTTCCTCAACTTAGGCCCAAGCTTAGACTAGAGTTTTGGGGTGTGAAGGAATAGCCCAGCCAAAGCCCAGCTTCTGTCAGCCAGTGTCTGGCATGAAAAATGACAGCTTCAGGTCTCCTCTTTTCATGTAGGCATCCTGAGGGATGGGGCTCCAAAAGCACCCCAACTGCCCTGTAGATCACACTCTGGGAGGTGAAGGGTAGTTGTCTCAAAATCCTAAGAGCAAGCTAAGCATCCCTGCTAGCCAGAAAAGTCTGATTGGACACTGAATTCTGTCTAACAAGGCCAGAGTCCAAGTACTGGACACCCAGAAGTACATGTGTGTTTGCTTGCTCTTCCTACCCTCCTCCACATCCCTCATGCCTGGTCACAGGGATGGTCGTCAAGACAAGACAATTGAGCTGTCCAAATAGACATCCAAACAGCCACTTCTTATATCCTGGTGGTCACACACTGCTCACTCCCCAATCTCCACCTGTGCACACATTGATGGAGATTAACACATTGATTAACCCTAGGCATCATGGAGAGGCTTAAATGGGGGCAGGTGCAGTCAGTTGAGGCAGATGGCAGCTTGGCTTTCCCAGTGCCCTGAGGCCTTTCTTTCTCAGTAGCTGCAGGCTCCTAGAAAAATGTTACTTTTGTTGCTGTTTTGTTTTGTTTGTTTTTGTTTTTGTTTTTGTTTTTTAATACGTGAAAGTGGGCTTGAAGTCTGAGTGTGCAGGACACTCAGCTAATAAGATAGTGGTCTTCATGAGGTCAATTCAGGCTTTGAGCAACTGTTTACATGGGGGAGGGGTATCACCAGGAGCCAAAATGCCAGAGATAAGGGACTGTATTAGTAGTAGGTGAATGTATTTTCCTTGTGTCTGATGTCAGTGATCTCAGGTCTAGACAGAGCACAGCCATTCTCTGTGCTCCAAAAAGTGAAGATGGATTGGTGTGCAGTGCACTGGCCTGGCTCGGGTTGCTATTGAGGAGTAAGTAGACCTAGGTATTAAAGGCAATAGTGGCTTCTGCTTAAGTTCCTGAGGAGGGAAGGATGGCTGTGCCATGCTTAGGCATACAGTGTAAAGGGGACATCACAGATGGGTGTGAATAGATGAGGGCATATGGAATAGCAGGACTCATATTATGGCCTAGAACTATGATAACATGGTAGAGAGAGAAGGAGAGAGAGAGGGAGAGTGAAAGCAAGTGTGCTTGGCTTCTGGTGCAGTGGATCCTTGGGAACATGCACTGTTGTATATGATCTTCTGACTAACCAGGGACATGAGACTCAAATATAGAGTGTGTCATAGTAAATATTTAATTATCAGTTGGGTGTTTCTAATCCTTCTTTGACCATTCAGTTCTCAGATAAAAGGCATAAAACTTTTATATTCATAATAAGCCTTAATCAGCACTAAAACTGGGCAGATATCTAACCTCTATGCTATTACATCTACTTCCCTGCCAGTAATCCCACAATATGACTTATCATATTCATCTAGGCTGCTCTGACTCCAACTGGCCAGCACCCATGGCCATGTTTTCAAGATTCCTACCCCATGACATTTTTTCCTCTCTCTACCTTCTTCTCTTTCCCCTTGTGGTCTTGCCTCAGTCCACAAGGATTACAGGATTGTCATTCTTGCCTGAAAACAGACTCATTTATGGGGCATGGTGAATGAATGTACTGTCCTACACTATCCCAGCCATTTTCTAAATGTTCTTGAATTTGGGCAGAATGGTTTTTGTCCAGGGTAACTTCAGCCCACAGTACATGTTTCATTTCCCTGTTGGTTGATAGAGTCATCATTTTTACATGCCTCTATTGAAATATGAATTTCAGATTAAATTTACTCGGCTTCTAGTGTAGTGTTTTGTCACTTAGATGGTCATTAGGTAGCTCAGAACAATTTTTTATTGACATCTTTCTGCATCTTTCTCATATGCAGGCCCCTTTGCCTATGAGAGTTATGTATGGCTCTTAACAAAACCCTTTACAGTTTGTGAATTTTCACACATGTTTAAAATATAGTGTGGAGAATTCCCAGAACTTGTAATATAAAGCAAAAAGAAAAGGATGAAGATGATCTTTTAAAACCTTAACAGTGATCACAATTGGACAGATTAAAAAAACCCTTGCTTTTATTTGTATGTATTTGAGGCATCCCATATTTCCTAAAACTGTCAGAAAGGGGTGAATTCCATACAGATGATTGTGTTCTCTACTTGTGATCTGAAATCTAGTGTTGGTATGGCAGGGCTGGGGAGGATGGCACTTCTAAATTGTTTCTGGGTGTGGGCAGTGAGTGAACTGTTTCATGCAGCTATAGGACAGAGGCCTTGCTTTCTTCCTGGCTGTTGATCAGAGGTCACACTCAGCATGAAGAGCCTTCTCTCAAGCCCTTCTTTGCAGCTCATCACCTTCTAAGTCAGCAAGGGCACTCTAAGTCAGTCTCATGATTTGAATTTTTTTGATCTCTCTCCATCTATAACCAGCCATAAAGAATGCTGTGCTTTTAACAGAACATAATGAGGCTGAGCCCAATTGCATGACCTCCCTTTTGATTATCTTAATGCCAAGTCATTGTTATTTTTAATCACATCTTCAAAACTTCTCATGACAATAATATAATATGATCATAGGTTGAAACTATAATGAAAATACAAGACCTAAGAAAAGGAGACACTCATGAGGTAGAAAATTTGGGGGCACTGACTACCAACTGGATATGCACAAAACCTTGAGACAACTTAAGGAGCAGGACATCTCAACCTCAGCACTATTGAAATTTGTGGTCAGATGCTGGGCTGTATTCCTGGGCATGTGACTTATGTACTCCCACAAGGCCTTACACCCAGAGGATCTGTAACACTTTGTGGGCTCTATTGTCATTATTTTGAAATTCTTAATGGTCTTTAAACTTGTAAGTGAAATACAGGAGGACAAAAGAGTTATGTCTATGAGCAGGTCACATATCTGATAGTCATGTTTTGTTTGAAAAGTGGTGTTTCAGTGTCTTATGAGCACAGAATTCTAGTGGACCCATGGTACATGAAAGTTCAGTGACAAAGCAAGCAGAAAAGTAATGTGTTATACTTATAACTGAGAAAGCCAGTAATTCTCAATTTTCCTAATGCTCTTACAGTTTAATATAGCTCTTCCTCCAGTGGTGACCCCGACCCTAAGATTATATTCAGTGCTACATCATAAATGTGAATATAGTACAGTTATTAATTCTAATGTAAATATCCATGTTTTCTGGTAGTCTTAGACAATCACTGTTGAAAGGGTCACTCAAACACAAGGAAGTCTTTGCCCACAGGTTGAGAACTGCTCAACTTACTCAGTAAGGAGAGCCCTTCATGGTTGTTAATGTTCGGTATTGCTGTGTATTGTAATGCTAAGTGCGGGCCCCCTAGACCTGGAGTCTGCACATAGACCCAAGTAGCATTATGTGACCTTGTTCTGAAGTTATTTTTGATTGGTAAATAAAGATGTCAACAGCTAATAGGTGGGCAGAAGAGACATAGGTGAGGTTTAAGAGACATAGCTGGGTTTTAGGCTTGAGGGAAGAGGAGAACTACATACATGACTTGAAACTGATAATGGACCCCCAGACAGAGTTATTAATTTAACAGGCTTGCAAGCCAAGGATGGGTAAGATTCTGCACAGAGCCTTACCAACCTAAGACAGAACTGCTTTGCTTATGATAATGCCTATTCCACAATGGGTAAAGAAGGCTTTCTTGTCAGAATGACCTAAGACAGGCTCAGTCTGGTTTATGTAATAAAAAGGGGGCAATGTGGACAGTTTTGTGGACTGCCTGGCAAGAATCTGACATAGTCCAAGGATAAGGAAATGGACTGCAGGCAAGAATCTGACATTGGGCTGGAACAAAGAAGTAATTTCAGGCAGAAATCTAAATCCTAGGCTAGAACAAAGAAGAAATTTCAGGCAGGAATCTAAATCTTAGGCTTAAACAAAGAAGTAATTATAGGCAGAAATCTAAATCTAAATCTTAAGCTAGAACAAAAAAATAGGCTTCAGGCATGAATATGATTTTGGGCTAGGACAGGCAAGTCAGCTCAGATACATTGATAATCCTGATACATCTTTAGAAAAAGTGATCACAAGAGTGATCACAGCAATCTGTTTATTGTCATGCATGTTCTTTGATTATCTGCATTTATTGCCTTCCTTGTTCCTGGACGATTTGCATCTATTGTATTGCTAGTTTCTCAACCTAGAACTGACCTTAATACTTGCATGTAATTTAAACAGTATAAAGGCAAAAAAGAAGGAGAAGGGATGGAATAGGGGGATAATGGGTGGTAGGAATGGGGAAGAGGGATCGCATCTGAAATGTAAATAAATAAAATATTGAGTAAAAAACAAAAACCCACAAAAATTAAACAACAAATTGCCAAATATATTTAATTTAAGCAAATAAAATTAATGTTATTTTGAGGTTTCATCCTATTTTAAACAGAAGAGCTATTGTTAAGAAAACAAAATGTTTGTACAAATAAATGTGGGGAAAAATATGGGGAAAGGGGAATCTTTATTAACCCTCCTGAGATTACAAATGGTGCAGACACTCTGTAAATCATTGTGGAATACCCATCTCATGGCCCTGATACAATACTCCTTGGTATGTGTCCAAAGGACTTGATATCCTACTCCACAAATATTTTCCTGGTCATGTCTAGTACCTTAACATTCATAATGCTAAGAAATGAGAACAACTTAAATGTCCTTCAACCAATGAATAACTGACAAAAACATGGTAACATGTATAATGGAATTCTACTTATCTGTGGAAAAATCATGAGACTATCAGATAAATATGTGGAAATAAATATTATTATAATGATTGAGGTAATTAAGTCCCAGAAAAATAGCTATGAAATATTCTTTTGTATTTATACTTTCTGCCTTTGAATCTGAAGATGTAAGTTTATAACCTACAGTAACTGCACAAACCATGAATGTAAAGAGGTACTAACTGGGGACAGAACTTTATATATTGGAATAGTACACAGATGCTACAGAGGGAGAAATAGTATAAACTGAGGGGTGCCCTTAACTGGGAAGTTGTTCTCCGAGGATACTATGGAGAGACAGGAAGGATGGGTGGATAAATAAAGCCAAGTATTTTTGACAATACATAGGGAATCATATTTTCTTATTTATCTAAAATCATGTATGATACACATTTATGTGTATTATATATTAACATGAATTTATGTTATGTCATTTTGAACGATAATGATCCCCTCAAGGGTCATTGCCTACTTAGAAAATTCCCAGTACCATGCACAAGGAACCTCCTCTTGAGTTGTTAATCAGGGTAATCCAAGAGACCTCCAAAACAGGCCCTGAAAACTAGACCCTTGTAGTAAAGTAACATTAACTAAAAACCCAGAAATTGGGGGACTTAAGCTAGAACTAACATGGAAACCTCTTTACTAATAAGTGAATTTTATAAAATGAGAAGATGCTACACAAACTGCCAAGGGAGAGGTGCAATCACTCAACATATGGAGACATGAAGTCTTTGAGCCACAAATATGACTTTACTGGTGATACATCCACAATGGTGCAATAAGGGGGACTTTTATATTTGCAAAATCAAATGCTGTTTATTTGGACTTAAGGCCTTCTCAACAAGAGGGAAGCCATGCTTGGTACTGTACACTTGGGATTGGAGAGGGCATAAATCCAAGAGGAGAACCCACAACTGCCAGTATCCTAAACTAGCATAATTTGTAGCTGTTTTCTAAATATATATTTTCATATACACAAGTAAATATAGTTCTCAAACTTCACCAATGCAGATTATTTTTGCAATATATGGAAACTATCACAAAGTTCTGCAACACCCAAAATGCACAAAATAATGAACTATATGACATTCAAACCCAACATATACATCTGCAATTAATCTCTTCAACATAAGGCTCAGAAAAATCACAAAAGTGGAGGCAGAAAATCTCTAGAATCACATAATCCCTGTTGGTAGAATATACCCCTTAATCCTGGCAGTGAAAACATACAAATGAAATTTCAATGGTATAGTTACTGAAACAAACCAGCATAATGACACCATTGGGCCACAAATGAAGTGAGGGGGAAATATGCTTGGTCTTACTGCTCAATGATGTAAACAGAGCATGTCAATGGATGCTGAATGAGAAAGAATCATTTGCCACAGGAAGTGAAATCCCACATTGGCTGTCCTATTCCAAGTGTTCTCAACTCAGTATTTATTCAGAATGAAACAGAATTAATGTGTGTGTGTGTGTGTGTTCATAAAGAATATCAATGAATATTAGGAGATAGGAAACATGAAAAGGAGAGGGAGGAATTGGAAGGAGGGAGGGGAGGGGGAGTCATCTAGTGCAGCTAAAGCACTATGAGTTTTTTTAAAAAAAAAACATCAACTATTATTAAAAAAGAATTGCACACCTACTTTTTGAGAGACCTGAGATTGCAGGGAGGAGAAAGTCTTGTTAGAGGTGGAGGACCCTCTTGGAGGCAAAGGTGAGGAGGAGGAATGAGATGAAGAACTTTGGAGGGGGTCCAAGTGGAGAGTCAACAATGGGAATGTAAATAAATAAAATAATAAAAATTGAAAAACAGGATATATAAATATTATAGGAAATTAGACAAATAGTGTAAGGATCTAATCTTAAATCAAAATTAAACATTTTATAGCCACAATCTTGAAACTTAAATAAGATTTTTTTGATACACATAATATTTTTATGTTTTAATGTTTATTTGAGATATTGTACATATTCTTAAAGATGCAATATAAAGTTCTGGTCCTTATGAAAACTATTACAAACTGTGAGGGATGATAAAAATGCCAAGTTATGAACTATTAGGGATCATTAAGAAACACAAATCAATACTCAAACACATAGTTATATTAGATACTAGTTTTGTTAATTACAATAAAATGCTTAAATACAGTGCAATAAAATAATCCAAGGCTATTCAAGTAGTAAATAGCTAAGAATAAACAATGTTTAGCAATTTAGATATACTATAGATAGTTTGTATTCAAAAACAGATATCCACAGAAAATGGCATTTAAAATTCTACTATTATTAAAAGATCTTTTGACTATGATATGGTTATGTGTCTGACAGCACTCCCATTTGACTATAAAGAGGATGATCATCATCAATAACCTCCATATGGAATTGGTTCAATTATGGCAAACTAGACACAGGGGAAAAATACCTATGCTTCAACTACAGACAAATCTGTCCAGAAAGGACAAACAGACACAGGGAAGTCTCCTACCAAGCTTTGCCAAGACAGGACAGGAGCCTAGCATGGCTTTTCTTGAGAGGCTCAACAAAAGCTGATGGAGACAGACACAGATACTTACACCCAGCCATAGGGGACCTCTATGGTTCAATTAGGAGATGGATGGAAGAAGCAGAAGAAGAGAGTACCTCCACACGAAGACCAGCATTCTCAATTAACCTGGACCACTGGGATCTGCCAAACACTGAGCCAACAACCAGGCACCATACAAGAGGTAGTCCAAGATCCCTGGCACATATATAGCAAAGGTCTTCCTGGTCTGGTTTCAGTGGGAGAAGATGTGCCTAGTCCTGTTAGAGACTTGAGGCCCCAGGGAGGGGGGAGGCAGAGCATTCTCTTGGAGACACGGGGAGAAGGAATGGTAGGATAAACTGTTGGACTGGGGCCCAGGAGGGAGAACAATGGCTGGGTTGTAAACAAGTTTAATAAATAATAATAATAATAATAATAATAATAATAATAATAATAATAATAATAAATTTCATGGAAAATAATTGCATATGTCAACATTTTGGATCCAATACCTGTAATTTTACTGCACATTTGAAACCATTCTGAACGTTAAATTATATTTAAAATAATTTAAAATTAAATCCCATTTGTATGTCATACTAATTACAATTGAGTTTCTGGTTTGTGTCATGAACTCAGTCTCACAAATGTTGTAGCATGATCTCCCAATGAGTTCATAATTGCTTAATACAACCTTTGACTCTAGGTTATAATGTTTTATTCTTCCTATCAGTAGGTAGTTTCACAACAAACTGTGGGATGTTAATAATTTCTTTTGCCTGCACTATAAATTTCACCTCTCATCATTTGATACAAACTCCAGAGGTGGCCAAGCCTGGAGTATAACCCACAAAGAGTTCCTTACAATGTCATCAGACTACTTTTGGTTTGAAGAAATGCCTTTTCCTGCCATGGGGTATAATGCAGAAATCATTGGCAAGATTCTTTATAGTTTTGTTTTGAGAGAAGACACAGTCAAACTCTCTTTTTCTTTTCTTTTTTTTTATTTAATATTTTATTTACATTTAAGATGCCTTCCCCTTTCCCCATTTCCCCTCCCTAGAAAACCTCTGTCCCATGCCCCCCTTTCCTTTTTGCTTTTATATATATTTTTTTTAAATGTTAATCAAAGGATTTATAAGTTTGGTAATGCTCAATCAGAAGCATAACCCAATACCCAACCTAGATATAAAAACTATCTTTGACTGGTGGAGACCTGTGAACATGTGCCTCCATGCCCCCTCTCTCTTTCTCTCTCTCACCACCTAGCTTCTCCTCTCCTTCATCTTCTCTCCTTACTCCATATCTTCCTCTCAATACTTTTTCCCACTTAGCTCCTCCTACATATCACTCTTCCTGTTAAAGTAAAACTTTTCTCTCAAAATACAGTTAGAGCATACTTATTCCTAATTGTACCAGTGAGGTACAAGATAGTCCTAATACCCAGTCCATCATTTTGTTGACTAACCAGAACCTCTGTCATCTCTTCTAACTAAAACACTTACTTTTTGATCCTGGCTTTTTTTTTTTTTTTGGCTTTAGAGTGAATGTCAGCTGAAAACTATATACTCAGATCTTTTCTCTCAAAGTAAATAGCCAGGATTGGCTATGAGACTATAGGTCTTCAACCCCATCAGAAATCCAGAATGACTGAGTTAACTGAAGTTATGGGAAGCACTAAACGTAGCTTCTAAAACTTAGCCAATTTATAGAGACCGCTGAACACCTGAAAAGCCCCTATACTACCGAATGTTCGAGCATCAAATTTTCAGCCTTCTGGCCCAGAGTCATCTGACAGACCTTAGTGGTGCAGGATTATTAAGGGCTGATTACTCTGTCTAGGCAGATATAATCAGTCGACTATTCTGCAAGTGTGTCCTCTTCTGGACAGTAATTTGTCTGTAGATGGAAAGAGGCAATTCTTGCCTAGTGGCTGTCACCACACAACTGGCATAACACCAAGGATGCTCAATTTCTTCTTAGAATCCACAACAGGAAGCTGTCAGGAGCAGACAGGTCTCTAATCAGAATGAACATTAATATAGAAATATTTGTAGCTTCAATTCTATGGACTTCTGACGTTTTGAAAACCAACTATCCATGTAAGGTCACCTGGACTGTTGTCTGTTCACTCCTCTCAGCTATTTCTAAATAAAATATGGGAAACCTCCTAACAATAAACTCAAAGCCATGAATTTGCTATAGTCCCTTAACTCATAGGTTAACCGTCCCAAATCAGTTAAAAAAGTTAGAGAAGGACTGGGTCTAGGCCTTGTATTCCTAAATGTGTTATACAGGCACATTGTCCATGAGAGTATCAATATTCATCTCACTTTTATATTAATAAGAAGCTCGTGCCAATGAAAACCTTAAATTTGAAATCAAAGTAAGTTTTGTACCATTTAAGAAATTATAACTTCATCTTGATAATAATTATACAGATTTCTACCAATAGGTTATGGCTATGCAATAAGTCCTAGCTAATCCTCCCTGTTCCAACAAGACCACTACTTTTCCCTAGAAAGACAGACCATTATTAACCACATTAGTCCCCAAGCCCAGGGAATAGGGGCGCTGATTCTTCTTTAACTTCTTCAAGCTGATTATGGGCGTTGAGATATTAGAAGAGGGGTGGGGGGAAGAGTAAGTTGTTAAGCCTCTGATGCTGTGTCTTCACTGAATCCAGATGGAATTCCAGGACATTGGAGGTTTGGGCAGGTCTGCTCAGTATGCTTGATGAGTAGATACACCAAGGCTGTGTATTCTGCAATATATAATTCTCAGAACAAGTTTTAGTATCAAGAAAAAAAAATTTTCCCCGCCAAGGGGGCTGACATTCTTTTTAAAGATGTTGGTTCGAACAACTTCTCTTTTTTTCCCCCTTTTGAAAATTGGTTGTAATATTTACACTTCAGATTTTATCCCCTAACCCCACTTCCTCCCATCACCCAGAAACCTCCCATCCCATCCCCCTCCTCATGCTTCTATGAGGCAGTGACCACACCTACCCCCCCACTATCCCCTCCCCACCCTCACATCCCCCCCCCACTCTGTGTTTATTTTTTATGGGACCAAGAAACTCCTCTTCCACCTATGCCCGACAAGGCCATCCTCCCCTCCATATACCGCTGGAGTCTTGGGTCCCTCCCTATGTGTTCCCTGGCCGGTGGTTTAGACCCTGGGGGGCTCTGGTTGTTTGGTATTGTTGCTTTCCTCCTGGGGTCGCAAACCCTTTCCGCTCCTTCAGTCCTCTCTCTAAGTTCTCCATTGGGAAACCCCTGATCATATCAGTGGTTAACTGTGAGCATCGTCCTCTGAGTGTGTTAGTCGTTGGCAGACCTCTAAGGAGACAGCTATATCATGTTCCTCACATTATGCACTTCCAGCCATCCACAACAGTGTTTAGCCTAGGTGGCTGTACATGGGATGAATACCGAGGTGGAGTGGTCTCCTGATGGCCCCTCCTTCAGTTTCTGTCCAATGTTTTGTTTCCATATTTGCTCCCTTGAGCATTTTTGTTACTTGTTCTAAGTAGAACTGAGGCATCCCCTCTTGGTCTTCCTTCTTCATGAGATTCATGTGGTCTGCTGGTTGAGTCTTCGCTAATCCTAGCTTTGGGGCTAACATCCGCTTAACAGTGAATAAATACCCTGTGTGTTCTTTTGGGATTGGGTTAACTCACTCAAGATGATAATTTCTAGATCCATCCATTTACCTAAAAATTTCTCGAATTCATTATTTTTAATAGCTGAGTAATACTCCGTTGTGTAGATGTACCACATTTTTTGTATCCATTCCTCTGTTGAGGGACATCTTGGTTCTTTCCAGCTTCTGGCTATTATAAATAAGGCTGCTATGAACATAGTGGAGCATATGTCTTTATTATATGTTGGAGCATCTTCTGGGTATATGCCCAGGAGTGCTATAGCTGGATCCTCAGGTAATGCTATGTCCAGTTTTCTGAGGAACCGCCAGACTGATTTCCAGAGTGGTTGTACCAGCTTGCAATCCCACCAACAATGGAGTAGTGTTCCTCTTTCTCCGCATCCTCGCCAGCATCTACTATCACCTGAGTTTTTGATCTTATCCATTCTGATTGGTGTGAGGTGGTATCTCAGGGTTGTTTTGATTTGCATTTCCCTGGTGACTAAGGATGTGGAGCATTTCTTAAGGTGTTTCTCAGCCATTCGAGTTTCCTCTGTTGAGAATTCTTTGTTTAGCTCTGTACCCCATTTTTCAATAGGGTTATATGGTTGTCTGGAGTATAATTTCTTGAGTTCTTTGTATATCTTGGATATTAGCCCTCTATCGGATGTAGGATTGGTTAGGATCTTTTCCCAATCTGTTGGTTGCCAATTTGTCTTACAGAAGCTTTGCAATTTGATGAGGTCCCATTTGTCAATTCTTGGTCTTAGAGCATAAGCCATTGGTGTTCTGTTCAGGAACATTTCCCCTGAGCCTAGGTATTCAAGGGTCTTTCCCACCTTCTCTTCTATTAGTTTCAGTGTATCTGGTTTTAAGTGAAGGTCTTTTATCCACTTGGATTTGAGCTTTGTACAAGGAGATATGAATGGATCGATTTGCATTCTTTTACATGTTGACCTCCAGTTGAACCAACACCATTTGCTGAAAATGCTGTCCGTTTTCCACTGGATGGTTTTAGCTCCTTTGTCAAAGATCAATTGACCATAGGTATGTGGGCTCATTTCTGGGTCTTCAGTTCTATTCCATTGATCTCCATGCCTATCTCTGTACCAATACCATGCAGTTTTTTATTACTATTGCCCTGTAGTATAGGTTGAGGTCAGGGATGGTGATTCCCCCAGAAGTTCTTTTGTTGTTGAGAATAGTTCTCGCTATCCTGGGTTTTTTGTTGTTCCAAATAAATTTGCAAATTGCTCTTTCTATCTCTATGAAGAATTGATTTGGAATTTTGATGGGGATTGCATTGAATCTATAGATTGCTTTTGGCAAGATGGCCATTTTTACTATATTAATCCTGCCAATCCAGGAGCATGGGAGATTTTTCCATCTTCTGAGATCTTCTTCGATTTCTTTCTTCAGAGACTTGAAGTTCTTGCCATACAGATCCTTCACTTGCTTAGTTAGATTCACTCCAAGATAATTTATTTTATTTGTAACTATTGTGAAGGGTGTCATTTCCATAATTTCTTTCTCAGCCTGTTTATCTTTTGAATATAGGAAGGCTACTGATTTGTTTGAGTTGATTTTATATCCAGCCACTTTACTGAAGTTGTTTATCAGGTTTAGGAGTTCTCTGGTGGAAGTTTTAGGGTCACTTAAGTATACTATCATATCGTCTGCAAATAGTGAAATTTTGACTTCTTCCTTTCCAATTTGTATACCTTTGACTTCCTTTTGTTGTCTAATTGCTCTAGCTAGGACTTCCAGTACTATATTGAATAGGTAGGGTGAAAGTGGGCAGCCTTGTCTGGTCCCTATCTTTTTGGGATTGCTTCAAGTTTCTCTCCATTTAGTTTGATGGTGGCTACTCGCTTGCTGTATATTGCTTTTACTATGTTTAGGTATGGACCTTGAATTCCTAATCTTTCCAAGACTTTTAACATGAAGGGATGTTGTATTTTGTCAAATGCTTTCTCAGCATCTACTGAGATGATCATGTGGTTTTTTTTCTTTGAGTTTATTTATGTAGTGGATTACATTGATGGATTTCCGAATATTGAACCATCCCTGCATTCCTGGGATAAAGCCTACTTGATCATGATGGATGATTGCTTTGATGTATTGTTGGATTCGGTTTGCGAGAATTTTATTGAGTATTTTTGCATCAATATTCATAAGAGAGATTGGTCTGTAGTTCTCCTTCTTTGTTGGGTCTTTGTGAGGCTTAGGTATGAGCGTAATAGTAGCTTCATAGAATGAATTGGGTAGTGTTCCTTCTGTTTCTATTCTGTGGAATAGTTTGAAGAGAATTGGTATTAGGTCTTCTTGGAAGGTCTGATAGAATTCTGCACTAAAACCATCTGGTCCCAGACTTTTTTTTGGTGGGGAGGTTTTTAATGACTGCTTCTATTTCTTTAGGGGTTATGCGACTGTTTAGATGATTTATCTGCTCCTCGTTTAACTTTGGTACCTGGTATCTATCTAGAAAAATGTCCATTTCATCCAGATTTTCCAATTTTGTTGAGTATAGGCCTTTGTAGTAGGATCTGATGATTTTTTTAATTTCCTCTGTTTCTGTTGTTATGTCTCCCTTTTCAGTTCTGATTTTATTAATTTGAGTACTGTCTCTTCGCCCTTTGGTTAGTCTGGCTAAGGGTTTGTCTATCTTGTTGATTTTCTTAAAGAACCAGCTCCTGGTTTTGTTGATATTTTGTATAGTTCTTTTTGTTTCAACTTGGTTGATTTCAGCCCTGAGTTTGATTATTTCCTGCCGTCTACTCCTCTTGGGTATATTAGCTTCTTTTTGTTCTAACTCTTTCAGGTGTGCTGTCAATTTATTAATGTACGTTCTTTCCATTTTCTTTTTGTGGGCACTTAGAGCTATGATTTTTCCTTTTAGTACTGCTTTCATCGATTCCCACAAATTTTGATATGATGTGTCCTCATTTTCATTTAAATCTAAAAAGTATTTCATTTCTTTCTTTATTTCTTCCTTGACCAAGTTATCATTGAGTAGAACATTGTTCAGTTTCCAAGTGTATGTGGGCTTTCTGTTGTTTTTGTCCAAGTCAAAGACAAGTCTTAGTCCATGGTAGTCTGATAGGGTACAAGGGATTATTTCAATCTTTTTGGATCTGTTGAGGCCTGTTTTGTGACCAATTATATGGTCTATTTTGGAGAAGGTACCATGAAGTGCTGAGAAAAAGGTATATTCTTTTGTTTTAGGATGAAATGTTCTATAGATGTCAGTTAAGTCCAATTGGTCCATAACTTCTGTTAGTTTCATTGTGTCTCGGATTAGTTTCTGTTTCCATGATCTGTCCATAGCTGAGAGTGGGGTGTTGAAATCTCCCACTATTATTGTGTGAGGTGCAGTGTATGCTTTAAGCTTTAGTAAAGTTTCTTTTATGTATGTGGGTGCCCTTGCATTTGGAGCATAGATGTTCAGAATTGCAAGTTCCTCTTGGTGCACTTTTCCTTTGATGAATATGAAGTGTCCTTCTTTATCTTTTTTGATTACTTCTGGTTGAAAAATGATTTTATTTGATATTAGAATTGCTACTCCAGCTTGTTTCTTGGGACCATTTGCTTGGAAGATTGTTTTCCAACCTTTTACTCTGAGGTAGTGTCTGTCTTTTTCAGAAAGGTGCGTTTCCTGTATGCAGCAAAATGTTGGGTCCTGTTTATGTATCCAATCTGATAGTCTATGTCTTTTTATTGGAGAATTGAGTCCATTGATATTAAGAGATATTACGGAAAAATGAATGTTGTTTCCTGTTATTTTTGTTATTGGCAGTTGTGTTATGTTTGTATAGCTACCTTCTTTCAGGGTTGTTAGAAGATTACTTTCTTGCTTTTTCTAGGTTGTAGTTTCCCTCCTTGTTTTGGAGTTTTCCACCAATTATCCTTTGAAGGGCTGGATTTGTGGTAAGATATTATGTAAATTTGGATTTGTCATGGAATATTTTGGTTTCTCCATCAATATTGATTGAGAGTTTTGCTGGGTAAAGTAGTCTGGGCTGGCTTTTGTGTTCTCTTAGGGCCTGTATGATATCAGTCCAGGATCTTCTGGCTTTTATAGTCTCTTGTGAGAAGTCTGGTGTAATTCTTATAGGTCTGCCTATATATGTTACTTCACCTTTTTCCCTTACTGCTTTTAGTATTTTTTCTTTGTTTTGTATATTTGATGTTTTGATTATTATGTGACGAGAGGTATTTCTTTTCTGGTCTAGCCTATTTGGAGTTCTGTAGGCTTCTTGTATATTTATGGACATCTCTTTCTTTAGGTTAGGGAAGTTTTCCTCTATAATTTTGTTGAAGATATTTACTGGCCCTTTAAGTTGGGAGTCTTCACCCTCATCTATACGTATTATCCTTAGGTTTGGTCTTCTCATTGTGTCCTGGATTTCCTGGATGTTTTGGGTTAGGAGCTTTTTGCATTTTGCATTTTCTTTGACAGTTGTGTCAATGTTTTCCATGGTGTCTTCTGCACATGAGATTCTCTCTTCTATCTCTAGTATTCTGTTGGTAATGCTTGGATCTATGACCTCTGGTCTTTTTCTTAGGTTTTCTATCTCCAGAGTAATCTCCTTTTGAGATTTCTTTATTGCTTCTACTTCAATTTTTAGATCCTGGACAGTTTTGTTTAATTCCTTCATCTGTTTGGTTGAGTTTTCTTGCATTTCTTTAAGGGCTTCTACCTGTTTACCTGTGTTCTTCTCAAATTCTTTGAGAGTTTTATTTATGACCTAGTCCTCTAACATCATCATGAGAAGTGATTTTAAATCTGGGTCCTGCTTTTCTGGTGTGATGTGGTGATCAGGACTTGTTATGGTGGGGAAACTGGGTTCTGGTGATGCCAAGTAGCTTTGGTTTCTGTTGTTTACATTCCTGTGCTTGCCTTTCACCATTTGGTTAGCTGTAGTTCAACTCTCACTCACTGGTTCTGACTGGAGTCTGCCTTTTCAGTTATCTTGGTTGTATCAGAACTCCTCGGGGTATGGATGACTCTATGATCCTGAGCTCCAGCTGCTCTGGGTTCAATGGCTCTTCTAGGATGTTTTAGAATATGGAGTCTCCACAGTGGTAGACCAGATAGGTGTTTGCTATTCTGAATGTAGTTGCTCCTCTATGATGCTTCGAGATATGGTGCTCCCTGCTCTTCTGCTCTGAGGGCCGTGTCCTCACTAGGATGCCTACAGCTCTAGGGTCTTTAACCTCTCTTGGGTGCCTCTGCAGCTCTGCGGTCTGTGCCTTCCCTAGGGTGCCTCCGAACTCAGTTTCCAGAGGGGAGCAGATTGGCTGGGAGACTGCTCGAGCCACTGGTATCCTGGACAGAGGCAGAAGGGGAGTGGTTCTCCGCAGGGGCAGGGTCTGGTTGCCAGGTGCCCTCTGGGGGGCTCTCAACTGCCAGATGTGCTTCTAAGGCCTAGGGCTGTGGGCAGGTTCTCCTACCTTCTGCTCTGCGATCCGTGCCCTCCCTAGGGTACCTCCGAACTCAGTTTCCAGAGGGAAGCAGATCGGCTGGGAGACTGCTTGGGCCACTGGTATCTGGGCCAGAGGCGAAAGGGGAGTCAGTCAAACTCTCTTATCCTAAGTCAGGTAAGGCTCCTCAGAGACAATGATGCTCAACTATATGAAGAAGGCTTTGATCTTGAGTTATTTGGGTGTTTTTGAAATGGAGATCTGTGCATGAGACCATTTCAATTCAGAGGAAGCTCACTAACCTGACATGTGTAGTCAGAGGTGATAAACTAAGGCACCAGAGCAATTACAGTAGATCTTAAAGCAGACCCTTTATTGGTTTGTCTTTGGGGAGAGTAGAGAGTGAAAGATGGAAAATTCAGAGAATAAATAGAAGAAATATCAAGAGATAAAGGCATGGATGTGAGAATACTGGAGGAGAGGAGAGTGTCAGGTAGTGTAAAAAATCTGAAAATTCAAAAAATCACATAGTTATTATGAATGTTTGGGAGAGAAGTGCTTGCTGAGTAACAGAAATAGACAATATTGGATAAGTATAAGGTTTCTGACATTTAAAGAACATGAGAAAACAAGGAAAGTGGGAATGCAGGAAAAGGACTCAAAGACTGATTGGAAATGTCATGGGAATAAAAACATACCATGTTGATATAATGAATACCACTGGTCTCCATGCTTGAAAACAGTGGAACTGTAAATTGTATGGGCATGTACTTGACTTGAGGCTTTTTCACATATACAGTTGAAATAACTGACAGTCACTTTTCCTTCTTGTTCAGGAACAAACTGGCTTATTCAGATTGTCTGCTTGATTGAAACCAAGGGAGATCCCAAGTGGATCCAATCTATGCCCATTTGGGAATGCTCACCCTGGATAGACACTGGAACAGGATATTCCATGTTAAGCAATAAGGAAGGACCACGACTCATAAGCTCTCACCTTCCCATCTATCTTTTTCACAAGTCTCTCTTCAGTTCCACGAACAAGGTAATTTTCCAGTGGTTGAGTAATATTTGATCAAATCCTCTTTGAACTTAGTCTAACCTGACTGGCTCTAGAGCTCTTGCTATTATTCACTCTGTATAGGTTAGGGGAGAGAGGCTGAAATTCTCATGCACTAGGTGTTGCTGATTTGTCCCCTGTTCACAGTATGTCAGAGTACAAACATAAGTACCACCACACAGTGATTTTAGGCAGCTTTAAAAGAGAAAGTGAAATATCACACTAGAACCATCGGAAACTACATGCATAGGTCAAGCAGAGTTCAAACTATAGTGTACTGTGGGTATTACTGTATTATTGCTATTAAAATTTATTAGCCAATCAGGATTCTACATATATCCCATGCCATGTGGGTGAGTCTTCAAAGGCACACTGTCTCATAGGGGAAGCAGCCTGACCAGGCATCAGTGCTCTAATTATGGAGATTGTTCAACAGTCATGGCTTATTTGTATACACTGTGCCTTGCGTGCCTAGCTGTATTTTAAGAATACTACCCACAGGAGTTTTCAATGGCTCTGATAGAGGACCATCAGAAGTGATCAGAGATATTCAGGATCTGATCTGTCATCTCTCCTTGTTAGTAACATGTTTGTCTTGATGTCCCTCCACCATGCAATATAAAAATAGTTTTTGTTTAAACTACAATGAAAAACTTGGAAAAATAATCTTGCTTGAAAACATCACAATAAAGTTGTGGCCATTCACCTACATGGATGTATTTTATCTGAACTGTATAAGATCAAGGCTGGAAAAATTGTGGCCTAAAGACATGAGTTCTATAATAATGTCACAAAGAGCATTACCATACAACACAAATTACCTTCTATTAAAGGTGATTGTTAATTTTCATTTCTTTTATTTCTTGAAATTCTACTGACATATATCATTTTCCTTTTTCTCTTACTTCTCTTAAGTCCAATCATATACTTCTTTCTGTGTTTCAAGTTTATTCTTTCTTTTTTAAAATTAAATGTTGTTACATCTGTATCTATCTACATCTAAATATTTATACCAGAATATATATTTCTAAATACTTAAGTACAACTTGCTCAGTCTCTACAATGTTACATGAGTGTATATGTTCATAACTAGTGATCTGTTACTGGATAACCAGTTATTATGCTTCCCCAAGGGATGTCTATTTCTTCCATTTTCAGCAGTTCATAGATGCCTATGGGTGCTGACATTCACTATTGTAAAGAGACACACTGACATTAAGCTTATATGATTATATCGGGAGATATATTTGTAGTTACAGGTAAAGGAACTAAACAGTTTGTCATTTTGCAGATAGGTTCAGCACTCTATATGTCACTCTTATTATATGAGATTGGCTTTTACAGTGATGATTCTATCACACAATAAGATAAAGTTCTTTAAAAATGTTGATTCAGTCTTTTTTACAGCATTCATCACCTTAGTAATTTTGCTAGTTCATTTTGGTATATCAAATAAAATTATAAAAGGAAATTGAGTATGGATTTCTTGCACTTATGGATATATTTTATCCAAATAAAAATATGCATGTTTTAAGAAACTTCACTGATATTTGGTTGGCATTACTTGTAAATTGTGCTAACTAAAAATTGAAGAATGATTTTATTGACCTTCATTTGTGTATTTATCCTTTTAAGATTATCTATGTCTTCAGAGATCCCAGAGATGTTCTTGGGTCTGGTTATCATTTTGGGGGTAAGACAAACCTTGTGAAGAATCCAGAGTCACTGGAAACTTATTTTGAATGGTTCCTTAAAGAAAATGGTCAGTGTCCTGTAAAATATTGGAGCTGAGTGAGGTTCAGAGAGATATTTCTAAAGACAAAGTGAACTATATAGTGTAGACTGCCCTTGAAATCTCTGTATAGCTAGGGATGACATTGAAGGTCTTTGTCTCCTGGAAATACCTCCTGAGTTCTAGGACTATGCACATCTATTTCCATGCTCTGTTCATCTGATTCTGGGTCTCAGTCCCTCAATTTTTTGAATTTTTATCTAACTTGATTTCACAACTAGCCTTTTATTATCTTCTGTGGTCTTCATTTGGCTTCATATTATTCCTCTACATTCAACTGATCTTTGGGCCTCTTCAGCATTTTGAACCTAATTGTGAAGTCTTTCTGCTATCACACAACACCACATAACAGGGAAGAGCCATAACTTGCTCCATGATATATAACACTGAGAGATTATAGAGTATCTACTCTTCCCAGTATTACAGTAGATATTAGAGTTTTGAATGAGAAATGCCCCAAAGAGACTCCATCATTTGAACATGTGTTTTCCAGTTGATGGTATGGTTTTAGAAGGTTTATGAGACAAAGATTTGCTGAGGGATGTATATCATTGAATGTAGACTATGAGATGTTAATTCTTTAAGGCACTTCTAATTTCCTCTCTAGTTAATGCTTGTAGTTGAGGAGATAAGCTAGTAGTTTCCTGCTACTATAGTCCTTCCTAACACTTGTTGCTTTTGACTGTTTTCACCCATCTTTGATTGTTATCCCTTTAGAATCATTACCCATTAATAAGCTGTATTTTTTCCTGATTTGTCGTTGCTCTTGGTGTTTTATCACAGCAATAAAAAATTAGAAAATCCAGTTTTTTTCCTACCATACTTCTCATTTTTGGATTTGATTAGTCTTGTTTTCATTAGCTTTCAGTACTCTACATAACCACCAGCCAATTTATTAAAATGCATTTTCCCAAATATTATAAATCATATTTTCTTATTTGTTTAAAAATATTTTCATGGGCAGAGAATTTTTTCTTTTATTCTATCAGATATTTTCTATTTACATTTCAAATGTTATCCCTTTTTCTGGTTTCCTCTTCTAAAACTCCCTATCGAATATACTCTCCCCCTGCTTCTTTGAGGATGCTCCCACAGCCATCCTCCCACTCCTGCCTCCTCACTTTGGCTTTCCCCTACACTGGGGCATCATGCCTTCACAGGACGAAGGGCCTCTATTTCTGCTGATGCCCCAAAAAACCATTCTCTGCTATATATGTGGGTGGAGGCATGGGTCCCTCCATGTTTCTTCTTTGGTTTGGGGTTTACTCCCTGGGAGCTCTGGGAGGTCTGGTTTGTTGATGGTGTTGTTCTTCCTATGGAGTTGCAAACCCTTTCTATTCCTTCAGTCCTTTCTCTAACTCCTCCATTTGGAAGCCCAATGGTTGGTTGTGATCATCTGCCTCTATATTTGTCAGATTCTGGCAAAGCCTCTCAGGTGACAGCTATATCAGGGTTGAGGGTGGTTTTTATATCCTTGTTGTTTTGTTATTCCAGATAAATTTCAGAATTAGTCTTTCTATTTATATGAAATGTTGAGTTGGAATATTGATGGGGATTCTATTGAATTTGTACAGTGCTTGAAGTAAATGGTCATTTTTGCTACATTAATCTTGCTGATCCATTAGCATGGGAGCTCTTTCTATCTTCTGAGTTCTTTTTCAATTTCTTTCCTCAGAGATTTGAAGTGCTTGTCATATAGGTCTTTCACTTGCTTGGTTAGAGTCACACCAAGGTATTTTATATTATGTCTGACTTTTTATTTTCATCAATTTCACTAGTTTTGAGTCTCTAAAATTACTACTGGCCACTACAAGAAGCTGCTTCTTTGACTAAGTTGTCAGTGGTAATGTATTAGGAAAAAAATAGCTATTTAGAAGACAATTAGATTTATACATCATGTCCATTTAGCATAACAACAGTAGCTTCAATATAATGACTTATTCTCGTCCAAAAATGGGGTTTGACTTTGTTGATTGCACCAGATGTGAACTCTTCTCAATACCAATCATAAAATGGTTTGTTACCCCATAACACAATGGCTACTATTGAACTGTATTTTGTAAGGCTGGTTGTCCACAGCTGAGTAAGACTGTGGATGATAATACCCCACAAGCAGCCTACAAAACATTCCTAGTATTATATGGGTTACTCAGGAGGAAATGCTTTCCAGACCACTTCCTGATTACTTTCTTTATATCCTATTTACAAAATTATAAAGATGCATTAACAATAGGGTATAATCAAGTAGTTTCTGTAGGCAATTGATAACAGTGACCATTTCTAATATTATTTAGACTCTTAGGCCCTTTGCTGGCAACAACTCCTACGGAAGTATCCCAAGCACTAACAATGGAGATTTTATTTAATAACTGGTAAGTTCTGGAAGCAATATTGTCTACCAATTCAAAGACATGACTTAAAAATATATATAGATAATATGGTACATGATAATATATAATATATAATAAATATATAATATATAATAAATCATATATAACATATAAAATACATTATTCATATTATATATTAATATCTATAATTAGTATATGATATGTATTATATATATGCTTATAAACTAGGTAGTTTCCATATGGCATATTTGTATATTCTTGATTTTGGTTAATGCTATCTATCATCTTCTCACTACATCTTTAAATAAACCTCCTCACTCTCACACTTTCCTTTCAATTTCATAGCACAGGTGTTCTGAAGCTTCTCTTTCATTGAGGTCCTTTTTTCTTGTTCCCTTTCTAATGGCCCCTTTTAAATTTCATGTTCTTTATATGCACTTCAAGTTAAAATACTAAGAATTTGACTAGCATACTCATATGATAGAAAACATGCGGTGTTCATGTATCTGTACTTGGGCTTCTGATTAAGTTTACTTTTTATAAGTGAAAAATACTTTGTATTTCTCATACTTTCATTTTTACAGTTGAATAAAATTTCATTGAGTATACATATATCAGAATTTCATTATCTATTATTCAGTTGGTGGCCATCTAGGCTAAATGTATTTCCTAGCCATCGTGAATAGAGCTGCAATGAGTATAGATCTTCAAGTACCTATGTAGTAGAATACCTATGTAGCTTGGGTATATACCTAAGATTCTAGAGCTGGGCCATATGTATGTTCTGTTTTCTATATTGAGTATATTCCACAATGATATAAATAATATATATGTCAGGTTCCAACAGAAGTTTACTTTCTCCATATTTTATTTCAAATTAAAAACCCTAAAATTTAGTATAAAAATCTCTCAAATAAATAAAAAGCATATATGAAAATTAATGAGAAGCAAACTGTATACCATTTACTAAGTTTATATACTGTTAGAATTGGTAATCAATAGAAAATCTGTGAAGCTTCATATTAAACATTATGCATTTAACATCACTTGTATAATACTGAATTATCCACAGGAAAAGCAGAAATCTATGGCAAATTTTGAACTAAAAAATAATGAAAAAATTCCTATATTCTCTTTCAACACTCTTGTTCATTTTCTGCATCTAATCTTTTCTCATCACATTATATTTAGATTTTCTTCTCTTTTCCTCATACTTCAATTTTTTTCTTGACAATAGCCATTCTGATTGGCATAAGTTTTTATTTTTATTTCTTTGATGTATAATGACTTTGAAGTTTTTCAAAGTGTGTATGACTGATTTACCCCTTACTACTGTTGAGTTCCATAGTCAAGATTTTACTCCAGTTGTTTGTTTCTTAAGGAAGAGTTTTTAAATTCATCATGAATACTACATAGGCATTGTCTGGGAGCATACAGCAGCCAAATGTTTTTTGCTCATTCTATGGGCTGCACTTTTACATTCTTTTGGTTAACATAAGACTTTTAAATTCATGAGGTTCAACTTGTTGGTACTGGCCTTCTTTTCAGAATGAAATGAATCTCTTTCAGAAAAGCCTTATCTTAACTCTTATTCTGTCTCTAAGTAAAGTTTTTATTATTTCTTCTAGCAGTTTCAGTTTCAGGTTTAACTTTGAGGTTCTTGATACATTAGGGATTGGTGTGAATTAGTTGTGTGTGTGTGTGTGTGTGTGTGTGTGTGTGTGTGTGTGTGTGTGGTGTGTGTATGCAGGATAAGCGATTAAGATCTAAATTAAATTCTGGGTTAAAATTTTGTAGGTGGGTGTGTGGCCCCATCCCTTAACCAGGGACCATGTCTAACCTCTGGATATGTTCTCTATACATTCTCTCTCCCCTTTGTTGGGTATTTTAACTAATATCTCTGTTGGGTACTGGGAGACTTTTGCCTTCCTAGCATCTTGGACTTTCTAGTGGCTACCTCCAGTTCCACATCCCCTATTGCTACACAACTCTGTCTCATTTCCTGACCCTCTGTAGCTTTCCTCCATGTCCTTCCATACCTGATCCTGCCCCCATTTTCCTCTCCTTTCTTCCTCCTAAGTCTCACCCATCATCTATCTTTTGTTATTATTTTGTTCCCCTTTCTAAGTAGGTCTGAAGCATCCACACTTTGGTCTTCCTTCTTTTTGAGTTTTATGTGGTCTGTGAGCTCTATCATTGATATTCTGAGATTTTTGCCTTATATCCACTTATCAGTGAGTACATATCATGTGTGTTCTCTTGTGACTGGGAAACTCACTCTGGATGATATTTTCTAGTTCTACCCATTTGCCTGTGAATTTCACAAAGTCATTATTTTTAATAGTTGTATTATGTAAATGTACCACATGCTCTATACCCATTCCTCTGTTGGGGGACATATGGGTTGTTTCCAGCTTCTGTCTATTATAAATAAGGCTGCTATGAACATAGTGGAGCATTGCTCCTGTCTAAAAAAAAATACATGGACAAAAGACAGAGCAGAGACAGAACTAAAGGCCATACACAGTCTGCCCCACATGGGAATTCATCCCATTTGCAGAAATAAAGCCAGACATCACTGCTGATGCCTAAAAGTGCTTGCTGATAGGAGCCCAATATAGCTGTCTCTAGAGAGGCTCTGCCAGAGTCTGTCCAATACAAATGGGGATGCTCTCAGCTAACCATTGGACTGAGCATGGGGAGCCTAATAGAGTAGTTAGGGGAAGGAATGAAGGAGCTGAAGGGTTTTTTCAAGACAACAATATTAACCAACCTGACCTGCCAGAGCTTTCAGGGACTAAATCACCAACCAAAGAGTACACATGGAGAGCCCCTTGGCTCCAGTTGTATATGTAACATAAGATGGACTTATCTGATATCAATGGGAGGGGATGCTTTTGGTCCTTTGAAGGCTCAATACTCCAGTGTATGGGAATGCTATGGTAGTGAGGTGGGTGTGGTGAGTGGGAGGCAGAGCAGCCTCATAGAAGGAGGGGGAGGGTGAATGGGATAGGGAGTTTGCTAAAGGAAAATTAGAAAGGGGATAACATTAGAAATGTAAATAAATAAAGTAACCAATAAAAATCTAAATTCATTCTACAAGTAAGTACTCACTTTCCAAAGCACCATTTACTAACGAATCTATCTTTTATTCAGTCTATTCTTAGCATTTTGTCAAAAGTCAGGTGCCTTCAATGGTGTGAACTTATGTCTTTTTTGTTCCATTGATCTACATGTCTATATTTTTTATTTGTGCAGTATCATTTTTTATTGTTCTGTGACTATACTATAACTTGAAATAAGCTACAGTGTTTTACAGGGTTGGTTTGATTTTCTTGAATTTTAGTGTTTTTATATGTTTATTATCGTGTATTTCTTTGTAAATTTGATATATGTATTGTGAAATACAAAATAAAAATTTGAAAGCAGCATTGAAACAATAACAAAAAATTCATGGTCAGCAAAGACCACCAACAATTTGTTAATTTTAGTCATAATAAAATATTAAGTCCCTGCAGGGGCAGGGTGACCAAAAATAAAGGCATGCAAGGGCATGCCCAGACAAGTCCAAACAAGCCCAAGTGAGTAATGGGCTATCTGGTGTTTACTTCTCTCTCCCTCCCTTTCTGGGAGGTCCGAGGTTCTGCAAGTTCTGCCAGTTCTACAAGTTGCTGATGTTTGAAATATCCAATCATGTGTAGCCGCGCAAAAGTGCAACCAATCATATGTAACCGCACCAAATTGTCCTGCTCTCCCCAACCCCTACCAATAAATATCCCAAGTTTCCTGGGTTCTGGGTCAGAATCTCTATCTCCTGCATGAGATATGTTCCGGCCCGAGGGCCCTCGTCATTAAACCTCCTCTGCAATTGCATCAAGATGGTTTCTCGTGTCTTTGAGTTCGTGCAGGTCCGGACTTGGGTGAGGGTCCCCTTTTGGGGTCTTTCAGTATAAATTACATTTTGATTATTAAACCCTTAACCACTATAATCTCTCTCTCATTTTCATTAACCCCAATTCCCTGTACTTCTACTTTCAAATATTCATGTCTCTTTATTCCTCATTCATTTAATTTAACCATGATTAGGATCATCATTAGAACTATGGGTTTTTAACTACCCATTGAACCTAGTAGGCATCTTAGTGGGAACAGAACTGAAGCCACTGACTTTTTAAAATGATTATCTTATACATTTATATTTCAAATGTTATCCCCTTTCTCCGTTTTCCCTCCTCCCTCTACCCTACCTCTATAAGGGTGCTGCCCCACCTGCCCACCTACTCTTGCCTCAGTGGCCTAGCATTCCTGTCATTTTTTTGTTAGAGGTGGAATTATGCGTATTTGGTTCTCTGTGCCCTTCCCCCAGGCCTGAGCAGGCCTGCAAAGTCATTTACCACAATAGATCAAGCAACAGTAGGACCTAGGAGAGGCATTACATTACTAGCCTTGGCACCTTAGAGCCTGCTACCTGAGCTAAGAAGAATGGACTGCCTGCTGAGCTAGCCTTGGCACCTTCTGGACTGCTCTCTCCTTGCCCAGCCCTTGGGCTGAATGGAGAAGAGACTCTGGGGGGGTGGGGCTTCCCCTTTATATGTGAAAGCAAATTATTAAACTTCAAGTCTTGATCAGAGAACTTTGTCTTGGCTTCATCTCTTCCCGCCCATTTCCCTATTCTCAGCCTCTCTTACAGGTGAACCCGGTTCAACATTGCTGCTGGTGGCAACAGTTCTCTTCTTTTTGTTTTGTTGTGAAAAGATTAGTTTCTTTCTTTTTCTTGATTGAAGGTTTTTCTTTGTGTTCGAGTTTTGTTTCTATTAGCCTTTGTAGGGCTGGATTGGTGGAAAGATATTGTTTAAATTTGTCTTTTTCATGGAATATCTTGGTTTCTCCCTCTATTGTAATTGAGAGTTTTGCTGGATATATTAGCCTGGGCTGGAATTTTTATTCCCTGGGGGTCTGTATGACATCTGCCCAAGATCTTCTGGCTTCTATAGTCTCTTTTTAGAAGTCTAGTGTAGTTCTGATGGGTCTCCCTTTGTATGTTACTTGAAATTTTCCCCTTACTACTTTCAATATTCTTTGCTTTTTTTCTGTGCATTCTGTGTTTTAATTATTATATGACAGGAGGAATTTCTGTTTCTGGCCCCATCCATTTAGTATTCTGCAGGTTTATTGTATGTTTATGGGCATCTCTTCTTTTTTTAGGTTAGGGAATTTTCTTATAAAACTTTTTTGAAGATGTTAGCTGGTCCTTTGAGTTGGGAACCTTCATTCTTTTTTATACCTATTATTCTTAGGTTCAGTCTTTTCATTGTGTCCTGGATTTACTGAATGTTTTATGTTAGGAGCTTTTCCCTTTTGTATTTTCTTTGACTGTTGTGTCAATGTCTTCTAGTATCTTCTATGGCTGAGATTCTCCCTTCTCTCCCTTGTATTCTGTTGGTGATGCTTGCATTTGTGACTGCTGATTTTGTTCCTAGGTTTTTGATCTCCAGGGCTGTCTGTCTTTGTGATTTCTTTAATGTTGCTATTTCCATTTTTAAATCCTGGATGGTTTTGTTCAATTTTTTTACCTGTTTAATTGTGTTTCTCTGTATTTCTTTAAGGTATTTATTTGTTTTTATCTTTAAGGGCTTCTACTTGCTTACCTGTATTCTCCTGTATTTCTTTAAGTGAGCTATTTATGTCCTTCTTAAATTCGTCTTTCACATTCATGAGATGGGATTTTATGTCTGAATCTTGCTTTTAAGGTGTGTTAAGGTATCCAGGGCTTGGTGTGGTGGGCAAACTGGGTTCTTATGTTGTCAGGTAGCATTGGTTTCTGTTGCTTGTGTTTTTGCACTTGCCTATCACCATCTGGTTATCTATAGTGTTAACTGCTCTTGTTATCTCTGATTGGATCCTCTCCCTCCTGTGGTCCTGATTGTGTCAGAACTCCTCAGAGTTCAGCCATCTCTGGGATCCTATAATTTGAGGATTTTGTGGTCCTGAGATCCTGGGTGTGTCAAAGATCCTGAGAGTCAAGCTACCTCTGGGATCTTAAAATCCTGGTGTAATGAAGCTCCTGAGATCATGTGTGATTTCATGGAATATCTTGGTTTCTCCCTCTATTGTAATTGAGAGTTTTTCTGGATATATTAGCCTGGGCTAGAAATTTTATTCCCTTGTGGTCTGTATGACATCTGTCAGATATCCTCGGAGTTGCAGGAGTGGGTGGGGAGCCAGAGCACTGGGTCTGCACAAGAGACAGGTGCAAGCTGGAAGAACCCTGTGCCTCTGCCTGGGCAGGGGTTCATGTTTTCCTAGTTCCTGTTGGGGTCCCAGTTACATAAGGTGTTGAGAAAAATGTTGTGGCCTCAACCATGATCTTGAGTGTGTCAGAACTCCAGTGATCCTGGGTGTGTCTGATCTCCCTTGGTAATCCCATGACCCTGTGATCCTGGGTGTTTCAGAGCACCTGGTAGTCAAGTTTTTGCTGGATGTTGTAGGAGTGTGTGCAGAGCCAGTACTCCTGCTTTCAATGGTCCCTGAAACTCATGTCTCATTTAGAGAACCTAAAATGGGGAGAGAATATAGAATTCCCATTTAGTACTGATTACTCCAAACTTTCTTGTTGTCTCTACTTTTAACAGTTGTCAATCAGTATTAATCACTATTCACTGCCAGGAGAATGTTTTCTGTTAATGTGTGAGAGATGCACTAAAATATAGAAATAGGTATAATGAAAAGTCATTATGAGTCTGTTTCTGAAGCATACTCAAAGAGCTCATTCATAGAATAAATATGAACTACATATGAGAACTGCTATCCTCCAGGGGTTAAGGGAACCATGGGGCTCTGACATATCAACCTCTCAGGAAGTTGTTTCTGCATGGAATCAGGGGTAAGAAAGTCTATAAGGAGATGATGTTACTAATGAACTTAATTTTATCAGCTCACTAGCTCTGTGTATGTATGTGTGTGTATATATTAAATGTCATGTTGAATGTTGTAAATAGAGAATAGCTTGATTTTTTCATAGAGATTTCTGCCATTTGTTTAAAAAAAGAAATCAAGGAGACTCTTCTTTCATGTAATATTCAAATCTGGACAAAAATCATACACAGTGAAGCCAGTCAAGGATGATGGCATCTTCTGCTCTGCATAGTTGCTGGTAAGTAATGTGGTCTAGGATACATATAGAAAAGCCTTTGTAGAGAATATTATACATGTTTAAACATTAAGCAAGATATATTTCTTAAAGATTGATATGGCATATATTTATCTGATAATTGAAAGTTTCATATATATATTGAAATGCCCCACTGGAGGGTATAATTGTTTCAAAAAAATGAAAACTGAAAAATAATTTTGGGCACAATGTCATATGGATTTAGACCAAGCACTGGAGATGGAGACAGACTCAGTGGTTCAAGGTCATTACTTGTTGTATGGTAATTTTGAGGTTAACCTTTGCTACAAATGACATTGTTTAATAAGACCAAGAAAATATCTTAAGTTAATTTATGCAATTTATTTTTATTTAATTAAAGAATACTCATTGTAATGATAGACACATAATAGTACCATTTTTATAAGCACACATATCATTTGATCAGCAATTCAAAAGTTTAAAGGGTTTGAAAGTTATAGGTAAAAAATAACCATCATTTATATATCAGAGATAAAGATGTCAATTGTACTTTTAAGTGAGGAAGAAAATTTCATTGAGCATACACTTTGCCAGATAAAACCCTTGCATCATCTTAGAACTACTGAAAAAATTTAATTGAGAAGAAAATGCAGTCTTACAGCCATTGTTTACCTTATTAAAGCAGATGCTTGTGATGTGGAAGGTTACTGATAGTTAAAATTTACTGTGTTTGTAATTTGTTTTTCATTATTATATTTTTATAATTTAAAACATTTTATATTTAAATGTATTTTATTATATTCTTCCACCCTAACAATTTTTTCAAATTTTCTCCTCATTCTTACCAACCCAACCTCAAGTTCTTTCTCAACAAACAAATAAAATATCAATAAAATACAACTCTCCAAATCAAGAAAACAAATAATACCCCCAAAAATCCATAAAATTGTGACCAAATAAAACTGTATGCACACACACATATACACTCACACACTCACACAAAAAATATAAAAGCAAGTATACAAACAAACAAAAATGTGGAATCTAGTATGTGTTTGTCAGCTACACATTAATAGGAATACTGCCCTGGAGTGTTAACTGTACCCAGTTTCACTCTATTGAAGAAAATTGACCTTCCCCCCTCTCTGTGTCTGTCTCTCTCTGTCTGTCTCTCTCTGTTTTTGTCTGTCTCTGTATCTCTCTCTATCTGTGTCTATCTCTGTCTCTGTCATTGTATTTCTCTCGGCAACCTATGTCTAGAGTTCCAGTCATTCATTTATTCCTTTTAAAAAAATATAACCAAATATGTTATAAAACAGAAGTATCATTAAAAAGTTGGACAAGACAAAGCAACCAAAGAAAAGGAGGCCAAGGGAAGGCACACAAATCAGAGACCCACATGTTTGCTTATTCAGAAATGCCATAGAAAGACTAAACAGAAAATTATAATCTATCTATCTATCTGCCTACCTATCTATCTATCTATGGGAGAAAGAGAGAGAGAGAGAGAGCTGGTGAATACTTGAATATTGGTGTTGCACATTATGCATACTGATCTAGTCCTGTAGTTACTTAAGAGTTGTTTTCTTAGTGTCCTCCCTCTAGTCTGGCTCTTGAACTCTTTCAGCCTTTTATTCTGAAGAATGCCTGATCTCTAAATAGACATATTTGATGGAGATATCCCATTTAGGGCTCATTGTTCAAAGGTTTCTCATTCTATGTATTGTATAGCTATGGGTCTCTCTATTTGTTTCCAAGTGCTGAAGGAGAAAGTCTCTGATGACTGCTAAACATATCACTAATCTCTGTATAGCAGAATATCGTTAGGAGTATTTATCACTAATTTATTCACACACATATTATTTTATTTCATCCTGAGTCCACAGGCTATTTAGTCTCTGGCCAGCCAGAGTGTTAGGTCTGGGTTCCATCTCATAGAGTGAACCTTAAGACAAATGAGTTATTGGTGAGTTACTACCACAAGCTTGATGCCACCATTGTTCTAGCATGTCTTACAGATATGAAAGCACTGTAGATAAGTAAATTCATGTCTGGCTTGGTGTTTGCATTTCTCTTTTGATAACATGCATAGTATCTTTCTGTAACAAACATGCTTGAATGTAATGTGTGATAACAGTATGTTGGCACAAGCCCAACATCTCCTTGTTCAGTGAGTTCTTTAGGTGTTGTTTGCAGCAATGGTGTCTTATTGACAGTTTGTGGAAAGTAACCTATAGTCTTGGCATCAGCTTGTGTTGCTTAGGATTTTAGTGTAACCACTTTGGCCAAAAACTTTATTGGATGTAGTTCAATGCCAGTACTTGATGCTTCCTTTAGGGCCAAGAGAAGGCCATTTTCAGACAGCATCTCTCTATTATTTGGCAATATTACTTAAATGGCCTTGATATATTTCAGAATGATTCTGCATTAGTAGGTTTCCATCAAATGTTCCTTAATTTTAACTGTCTCTTCCCATATTCCCTTCCTCTATTTTGTTCCCATTTTCCTTTCTCATGTGATCTTCCCTTTCCAGCCCTTACCTATCCATCCATTATATGTTCTGCATGTTTGTTGTTCTTGTTGATGATGATGAAGATGATGATATACTGAGGAACATTTCTTTTCTCATCCAATCTATTTGGTGCTCTGTATGCTTCATGTAATTTGATAAGTATCACCATCTTTATGTTTGAGATATTTTCTTTTCTTTTTTCTTTTCTTTACTTTTTTGAGACAGGGTTTCTCTGTATAGCACTGGCTGTCCTAAACTCACTCTGTAGACCAGGGTGGCCTTGAACTTAGAAATCCGCATGCCTCTGCTTCCCAAGTGCTGGGATTAAAGGCATGAGCCACCACTGCGCAGCTGAGATATTTTCTTTTATGATTTTGTTAAAAATATTATCTGTGAATTTCACATGAGTACTTCTTTTTCTCTACTTATATTATTCATAGAAATGTACCAAATTTCCTGGATAATTTGTGACAGGTTTTAAATGTAAAATTTTCCTTGACTACTGTATCCAGTTGTTCACATTGTCTTCAATGGCTGAGAGTCTGGTTTTCAACTCGTGTATTTTGTTTGTGAATCTTACTTTCAGGATACTGTTCAAATTTTTAAATATTTATTAGTATATTGTTTTCAAATTGAGTTTCTTGAGTGATTCTATTTTAGATTTCATGTCTTAAATTGTTTTGTTCTTTTGTGTCCTCTGTGTTTTCATAGAAGTTTATATGGGATTTATTAATTTTCCCTTTAAGGACCTCTATCATCTCCATATAGACTATTTTAAGGTATTTTTCTTTTTCTTAAGCTATGTTGGGATACTCAAGACCTGTAGTGTGGTAACAGGTCTGTAATGAAGGCATAATTTCCTGGATGTTATATTTTATGTTTTTATGCTGGCATCTAGCCATTTGGCATTTGGAAGATTATGCATCAAAGTCCTGATATCTGGTCCTGCCTTCTTGGACATGTGTTTTCTTTCTTAGTATTTGTTGTCTTATCTGATTCTGAGGTTAGTTTAGTAGTTGTGTGTTGCTGAATGGGAAATTGTTCTGGGATCCTGATATGTATAGTGACTGGAGAGTTCCAGGTAAAATATGTTCTGGGTATCAAGATCTGACACTTAAGAAAGTAGATAAACTAGGAGAGGAACCTAAGGAGATCCATGGAAAGGAAGAAAGCTGGATGTTCCACTAGAATTTTCTTAGTTATTCACTCAGAAATAGAGGCACTAAGAGAGGAAAGGCCATAAAAATGCTTTGATATAAATCTGTGGATGAGGTTTATATCAAAATACTGTGGTACAAAACTTGGAAGACTAGAGGGAGAGGTGAATATCTGCAGTTACCCTATGTGCTTCCCTGATCAGACTGGCCTGTGGATTCTCAGGATGTGGGAACTAGGACAAAGCAGGAGTAGTGGAAAAGAGTTTTGTAGATTACAGTATCTGTGATCCAGTGGAGATGAGAGCACTTGGGGGAGGTTGCAGCTGGTGTTCTGTGCAGAGCTGGGGATGACACTAGGGGACTGGACTTAGAGGAACAAACATAAAGGTGATGATTTCTTTTAGCCTACTAGCTCCCATTAATGGGTTGGCATGTGGCTTCCAGGGAGTACCTGATGGAGTTTTTGGGTAAGAACAAACACTGAATAAGAGGAGAAAGCTTATGACGGGAAGATCTGTGAGATACAGTAGATGGGAGTGGCTGCTGCAGGTGTACTGCTGCAGATCTAGGGATAAGCCTGCCTGGGAGATTTGACTAATAGGAATAGAATAAGAAGTGAAGATCAATTGCTAGCCTTCCACTTTCCTGGAGAGAATGGTCTACGAATTCTTAAGGAGGACCTATTAGAGGTGTGGGTTGGAATACTGAAAGAGTTGGAGAAGCAAGTTTAGAAGAGTATAAGTGGGATCCCAAAAATTTGGGGAAGCTACCATAGATTATTTGGATAAGAACTGGGTGTTGGATTGGGAGATTAAATCTGGAGGAACAGAGCAAAATTCAGAATAAGAGGCAGAGTTGAAACCCAAGGAGTGGGTGCTGATGCAGAGGCCATGAAGGGGTGCATCTTACTGGCTTGCTTCACTAGGCTTGCTGAGCCTGCTTTCTTATAGAAATAAGGAAAAACAAACAGGGATAGCACCACCCACCATGTGCTGGTCCCTTCTCCAAGGATCATTAATTTATAAAATGTGGCAGCTTGATTTCATGAAGGCATAACCAACTGAGGAGTCTGATGAGTCTATATTGTATCAAATTGACAAACAAAACAAGCAATCATGCTCCTTTGCTTATTCTTAAATCCACTTTTTCATTATGGAATAATTTTTTTCCAGTAAACTTCATTACCTAGCTGACACTGCTGCAAGCTAGTCTAGTTTCTCAAAAATCTCATTTTCATCTACTCCACACACTCTTTCATTGATTGTCATGATTCACATTCACATAAAATATTAACCAAATATATAATAAAATATTTAATTAATATTTTGAAATAATAATACCAGTAGAAGCGCTATACTCAAAAAATTATTCAATATAAGATTCTACCTTCTTATGATTATATTTTAAAATCAAGTCAGTTGTGGTAGTACATAGTTATAATGTCAGTACTTGTGTATCTGTGGCAGGAAGATTGTGATGTTGATGGCCATCTGAGTTACAAGATTATAGCTCAAAACAAAACAAAATCTCCCAGAAATATCCCCAAGTAGCAACTATTAAGAACATTGTTATGAAACTTGTAAAACTGTATTATTCTCCTTTACCTATAGGAAGCAATATTATTTGATGTAAGAATTAATCTCTGTCAAGTTCTTTATGCACATTGCCTTCATTCACATTGATAACTGTTTAGAAGTTTTTCTATGAGTTTCCTTAAACATCTCAATCCAGCTGTGGTATAACAGCACTTATGTAGCAAAATCAGATAGATTTTTTTTTTCTGATCTTTTCAAGGTAAAGATCAGTATGGTCTCCATAACTATTTTCATTCTACCTGAAATGGATCCATGGTAAGAACTAGTCTCAAGAAAAATCATCTCTGTAAATTTAGGAAATGTGTTGGCACCCACCTGTAAACATAGCACTAAAGAAAAGAAGTTAGAAGGTTAAGAAATGTCATGGTCTTCATCCACTACAGAACAAGTTTGAAGAGATCCTCAGTTACATTATACCCCACTTCTAATATCCTCTCTACCTCAAAGAAATGTTACCATCTGTTTTCATAGGACCAAAGATGAGTCATGTTGAAAGTCAAGTCAGTACCCAAATGCTGCACACGTCTCTTACCTGTTCCCCATGCCCTTATTCTTTCCTCAACTTCATTCAATGCTTTCTCATGGTGCCACTTTTCCATTCCCCATCCACAGTCTTTTTCTCTGCATATGTTTCTCAGAGTTCTCTTTTTATTACCCTCCTTTTATGTTTCATCTTCTTTTAGGACACCAGAGCAACCATAAAGAAGATCTGCAAATTCCTAGGAAAGAAACTAGAGCCCAATGAGACAGATCTGGTCCTTAAGTACAGCTCCTTCCAAGCCATGAAAGAAAGCAAGACGTGTGATTTTAATATCCGCACAAAAGATATAATTACTAGTGGTTTGCAGATGTTTAGGAAAGGTAAACAATTTCAGAATATGTCAGATCATGTGGAGGTCTTCTGCCAATTGGAATATATCAGCAGTGATTGCTCAGCATTCATTGTTTTTTCATAAAACTTACAGGGGATCTTTTCCATGGTAATGATGTGGGCTTAAGATACTCTGAAATATTGATTTGTTCTGGAGGGTAATTTTGGGATTGCAGACAGTTATGTTCTATACGTTTAATGGAAAATGAGAAAATAGATGTATTTCTGTGAGACTTTGTAAGGCTCCTGTATCAGACCTCAACTCTAAAAAATATTTAACATATCATAGCAAAGATATATCTGGGTGGCAAACACAGAAATTACTTCCTTTGACTTCTGGAAAAGATGTTGAACAGGACAAGATTACTGCCTCAAAGCAGGCCAACAATCAATCTCATAAGGACTAAAAAAAATATTTCCAGTATTAAAACCAGATGATATTTGCCAACCAAAATTTTTAACTGCTGCAGGATCCTGGATGCTCTCTTTATTTTGAATTCTCTTCCTTAAATGGTAATAATAATTCTCTATATGCATGTGCCAACTCTCTATGCTGGTAGAAGTTTATGGGTATGGTTTTGTATCTGTGAAGTTAGTGAGTAACTTTGCCAGAATAAATCACAACTGAATTCTTACCCACGCCTAATTAAAGAATATGGGGTTATATGGGCCTCAGTATTCAAGAATGAATGAGTCTGATGTTAGGTCTTTGTGGGTGAGTAAAAAACTTGGGTATAGATACAGGTGTTAGAGATTTAAAAGTTTATTTTTTTCTCCCCCAATAATTTTAATGTTTCACCAGTAGACTTCAGTCTTCCTCCACCTTAGAGTCTGAGGATAAGATCCTAAGTATGTTAAGGGCATCAGAACTTTACATAGAGATAACTATTTAAAGGGGTTAGCAGATTGCATTTAATAAAGTACTCTTGGTACCTTCATAACAAATTTAGACTCTTATTTGAAAACAAATACTTGTCACCACAGGAATGTTGTCGTCTAAAAACAAATGTCTGAAGCCTCTGGAAAAACATTACTGTTAATAGATAACTTCAGGCTTCTGGACTCAATCCAGCCTGTGTGGATATAAAGTAATCAGCACTGGAACTTATGGTCTTACCTAAGAAAAGAAGTCTATGAATTTCTTGCAAAGAATTAGAATTTGGCAGAGACAAACAGTACGTATACCTAAAAGGCTGTAAGGAAAAGCCAAAAAAATATTGTGGTTTGTTTAATAGACAGGTTCTATGGAAACTAACAAGCAAAAGTTCTGTTAGAGTCACAGTGAAACAAATGCAATAGAATTTAGAAAACAATTCTATGATGATCAATGTCTAGCACTGATACCGTATTTCATGTAATACACAGAGGATCAAGGTCTGCCACTGATACCATATTTCATGTAATACACCAAAGATCAAGGTGTAGCACTGATACCATATTTCGTGTAGTTCATAAATTATCGAGGTCTAGGCACTGATACCATATTTCATGTAATATACAGACGATCAAAGTCTAGCAGTAATAATGTATTTCATGGAATACACAGATGATCAAGTCTCTTCGGACTACGTTATGACACAGAGATGCAAACACCATATATCTTCGAGGGAAATCTGTAACCTTATACTTCTAGCAATACCCAATTTAAAAAAAAAAAAACTGCTTCTGGTGATGTTAATGGATATGTAGTGACCAAAAGGCATTCGCTAGGTCATTAACTGCATGTGACTTACTAAAGTATATATTCATCTTCTGAGTTAACGATGCCACACACTCACCTTGTGACCTTACTGACTCCTCCCTTCTCTGTTCTTCACATGGCTGACATCTAGGCTGGAATCTGCTCTAGAGGCTTCTGATTTCTGATATCCAGATGCTCTAACTCCAGCACTCAAGCTCTGCTTTCACCCTACTAAGCTCTTCTTGCAATGAGCAGAGTCAGCGTCTCACTCAGAATCAGGCTCTGCTGGTGCTTAAAGAGAAAACACAACCTCATCCTGGGCATCATGTGATTTATCTCCAGCACTGGAGATTTTCTTGGCCTTCTCCTCCTAGAGACTCTCCCAGTTCCTGTGTGGCCTCGGCAGCTGGGCTACAAATGTGTATTTTATATCTTTTTTAAAATCCCCAGTAATTAGAATGAAATAATGCATTACAGGCCCCACCTGTTGTGTAGACTATTTGTTATGGCTTGTGCTTTTGATTAAACTACACAAGGAATCCATGTTTGATACAGAAAATGATGAAATATAGATGCAAAAGAGAAAACCCAAAAGCTAAAGTAAACTTAAGACTCCCGGCCTGGAACACTGGTTCCTTCCGGTCTGGGCCAGAGCACTGAGCAGATCTTGGGTGGCAGCTTTGCCCCCAACCTCTAAGAACCCAGAGGAAGCGGGGATCCCAGGCACTCTAACTCAAGCAGTATCTTAGGTAAGCAGACAGCAAGGCCCGCCCTAAACAGGGAGTAACCGGGACCCACAAGGACTCAGAAAGTCACTCCTGGCCCAGAACACTGGTTCCTTCCGGTCTGGGCCAGAGCACTGAGCAGATCTTGGGTGGCAGCTCTGTCCCCAACCTCCAAGAACCCAGAGGAAGCAGGGATCCCAGGCGCTCTAACTTGGACAGTGTCTTAGAAACTAGTTCTCGGATCTGAGGCCTGGACCAGACCTCTGCCAGGTCTGCTGTTGTGTGGACCCTGGATTCCACCTGAGACATACTGGAAGGTCCACTCAACACAGAGCCACAGAGGAACAACTGAACTCAGAGCGTCAGACAACATATCCTGAGATATTCTAGAGGAGACACTGCACCCAGAACAGCAGACACCTAGCTGGACTGCTACCTTGGAGGCACCATATCCTGAGGCATCCTAGAGGTACCACTGTAATCAGTGCAGCTGGAAAAGATCACAGAGACATCTGGACCCCTAGGAGATCAGACACAAGCTAGACAACTGGAAAGGCAGGCTTCAGTCAGAGACAGCAAGTACAGGCAGCACTAGAGTTAAACAGATGGCAAAAGGCAAGCGCAAGAACGTAAGCAACAGAAACCAAAGTTACATGGCATCATCAGAACCCAGCTCCCCCATCAGAGCAAGCCCTGAACACCCCATCACACCAGAAAAGCAGGATTCAGAATTAAAATCACTTCTCATGATGATGATAGAGGGCTTTAAGAAAGACATAAATAACACTCTCAAAGAACTTAAGGAGAGCACTGGTAGACAGATAGAAACCCTTAAAGAGGAAACACAAAAACCCCTTAAGGGATTGCAAGAAAATGCAACCAAACAGGAGAAGGAATTAAACAAAACTGTCCAGGATCTAAAAATGTAAGTAGAAACAATAAGGAAATCACAAAGGGACAATACCCTGGAGATAGAAAACCTAAAAAAAAGATCAGGAGTCATAGACACAAGTGTCACCAACAGAATACAAGAGATGGAAGAGAGAATCTCATGTGCAGAAGATACCATGGAAAACATTGACACAACTGTCAAAGAAAATGCAAAATACAAAAAGCTACTAACCCAAAGTATACAAGAAATCCAAGACACAATGAGAAGGCTAAACCTAAGAATAATAGGTATAGATGAGGGGGAAGATTCCCAACTTAAAGGACCAGTAAATATCCTCAACAAAATTATAGAGGAAAACTTCCCTAACCTAAAGAAAGAGATGTCCATAAATATACAAGAAGCCTACAGAACTCCAAATAGACTAGACCAGAAAAGAAATACTTCGCGCCATATAATACTCAAAACATCAAATGTACAAAAAAAGAAAAAATACTAAAAGCAGTAAGGGAAAAACGCAAAGTAACATATAAAGGTAGACCTATAAGAATTACACCAGACTTCTCACCAGAGACAATAAAAGCCAGAAGATCCTGGACTGATATCATACAGACCCTAAGAGAACACAAATGCCAGCCCAGACTACTATACCCAGCAAAACTCTCAATCATTATTGATAGAGAAACCAAAATTTTCCATGACAAATCCAAATTCACACAGTATCTCAACACAAATCCAGCACTTCAAAGAATAATTGATGGAAAACTCCAACACAAGGAGGGAAACTACAACCTAGAAAAAGCAAGAAAGTAATCTTCCAAAAGCCTTAAAAGAAGGTAGCTACACAAACATATCTCCACTGCCAATAACAAAAATAACAGGAAACAACATTCATTTCTCCTTAATATCTCTTAATATCAATGGATTCAATTCTCCAATAAAAAGACATAGACTATCAGACTGGATACGTAAGCAGGACCCAACATTTTGCTGCATTCAGGAAACTCACCTTTGTGAAAAAGACAGGCACTACCTCAGAGTAAAAGGTTGGAAAACAATCTTCCAAGCAAATGGTCCCAAGAAACAAGCTGGAGTAGCAATTCTAATATCAAATAAAATCATTTTTCAATCAGAAGTAATCAAAAAAGATAAAGAAGGACACTTCATATTCATCAAAGGAAAAATGTACCAAGAGGAACTCGCAATTCTGAACATCTATGCCCCAAATGCAAGGGCACCCACATACATAAAAGAAACTTTACTAAAGCTTAAAGCATACATTGCACCCTACACAATAATAGTGGGAGATTTCAACACCCCACTCTCAGCTATGGACAGATCATGGAAACAGAAACTAAACCGAGACACAATGAAACTAACAGAAGTTATGGACCAATTGGACTTAACTGACATCTATAGAACATTTCATCCTAAAATAAAAGAATATACCTTCTTCTCAGCACCTCATGGTACCTTCTCCAAAATAGACCATATAATTGGTCACAAAACAGGCCTCAACAGATACAAAAAGATTGAAATAGTCCCTAGTACCTTATCAGACCACCATGGACTAAGACTCGTCTTTGACATGGACAAAAACAACAGAAAGCCCACATACACTTGGAAACTGAACAATGCTCTACTCAATGATAACTTGGTCAAGGAAGAAATAAAGAAAGAAATGAAATACTTTTTAGATTTAAATGAAAATGAGGACACATCATATAAAAATTTGTGGGAATCAATGAAAGCAGTACTAAGAGGAAAAATCATAGCTCTAAGTGCCCACAAAAAGAAAATGGAAAGAACGTACATTAATAAATTGACAGCACACCTGAAAGAGTTAGAACAAAAAGAAGCTAATATACCCAAGAGGAGTAGAAGGCAGGAAATAATCAAACTCAGGGCTGAAATCAACCAAGCTGAAACAAAAGGAACTATACAAAATATCAACAAAACCAGGAGCTGGTTCTTTGAGAAAATCAACAAGATAGACAAACCCTTAGCCAGACTAACCAAAGGGCGCAGAGACAGTATTCAAATTAATAAAATCAGGACTGAAAAGAGAGATATAACAACAGAAACAGAAGAAATTAAAAATATCATCAGATCCTACTACAAAGGCCTATACTCAACAAAATTGGAAAATCTGGATGAAATGGAAAATTTTCTAGATAGATACCAGGTACCAAAGTTAAAGGAGGAGCAGATAAACCATCTAAACAGTCACATAACTCCTAAAGAAATAGAAACAGTCATTAAAAATCTTCCCACCAAAAAAATGTTCAGGGCCAGATGGTTTCAGTGCAGAATTCTTTCAGACCTTCAAGGAAGACCTAATACCAATCCTCTTCAAGCTATTCCATCGAATAGAAACAGAAGGAGCACTACCCAATTCGTTCTATGAAGCTACCATTACACTCATACCTAAACCACAGAAAGACCCAACAAAGAAAGAGAACTACAGACCAATCTCACTTATGAATATTGATGCAAAAATACTCAATGAAATTCTTGCAAACCGAATCCAACAACACATCAAAACAATTATCCATCAAGATCAAGTAGGCTTTATCCCAGGAATGCAGGGATGGTTCAATATTCGGAAATCCATCAATGTAATCCACTACATAAATAAACTCAAAGGGAAAAACCACATGGTCATCTCACTAGACGCTGAGAAAGCATTTGACAAAATTTAACATCCTTTCATGTTAAAAGTCTTGGAAAGATCAGGAATTCAAGGCCCATACCTAAACATAGTAAAAGCAATATACAGCAAGCCAGTAGCCACCATCAAACTAAATGGAGAGAAACTTGAAGCAATCCCACTAAGATCACCTTACCTATTCAATATAGTACTGGAAGTCCTAGCTAGAGCAATCAGACAACAAAAGGAAGTCAAGGGGATACAGATAGGAAAGGAAGAAGTCAAAATTTCACTATTTGCAGATGGTATGATAGTGACCCTAAAACTTAAGTGACCCTAAAACTTCCACCAGAGAACTCCTAAACCTGATAAACTTTAGCAACGTGGCTGGATATAAAATCAACTCAAACAAATCAGTAGCCTTCCTCTATTCAAAGGATAAACAGGCTGAGAAAGAAATTAGGGAAATGACACCCTTCACAATAACCACAAATAAAATAAAATATCTTGGAATGAATCTAACCAAGCCAATAAAAGATCTGTATGACAAGAACTTCAAGTCTCTGAAGAAAGAAATTGAAGAAGATCTCAGAAGATGGAAAGATCTCCCATGCTCCTGGATAGGCAGGGTTAACTTAGTAAAAATGGCCATCCTGCCAAAAGCAATCTACAGATTCAATGCAATACCCATCAAAATTCCAAATCAATTCTTCATAGAGATAGAAAGAGCAATCTACAAATTCATTTGGAATAACAAAAAACCTAGGATAGCGAGAACTATTCTCAACAATAAAAGAACTTCTGGGGGAATCACCATCCCTGACCTCAAACTGTACTACAGAGCAGTAGTGATAAAAACTGCATGGTATTGGTACAGAGACAGACAAGAAGATCAATGGAATAGAATTGAAGACCCAGAAATGAACCCGCACACCTTGATCTTTGACAAGGGAGCTAACACCATCCAGTGGAAAAAGGACAGCATTTTCAACAAGTGGTGCTGGCTCAACTGGAGGTCAACATGAAGAAGGATTCAAATTAATCCATTCTTATCCCCTTGTACAAAGCTCAACTCCAAGTGGATAAAGGACCTTCACATAAAGCCAGATACACTGAAATTAATAGAAGAGAAGTTGGGAAAGACCCTCGAATACCTAGGCACAGGGGAAAAGTTCCTGAACAGAACACCAATGGCTTATGCTCTAAGATCAAGAATTGACAAATGGGACCTGATCAAATTGCAAAGCTTCTGTAAGGCAAAGGACACCGTCAACAAGACAAAATGGCAACCAACAGATTTGGAAAAGATCATTACCAATCCTACATCCAATAGAGGGCTAATATTGAATGTAAATAGATGGAACTAGAAAATATCATCCTGAGTGAGGTAACCCAATCACAAAAGAACACACATGGTATTTACTCACTGATAAGCAGAGATTAGCCCAAATTTTGAAACAACAAAGATTCAACTACCAGATGACATGAAGCTCATGAAGAAGAAAGAACAAGTGAAGATGCCTAGGTCTTTCTTAGAAGGAGTAACTAAATACTCAAGGGAGCAAATATGGAGACAAAGTATGGGACAGAATCTGAAGGAGAGGTTATATGGAGACCATTCCACCTGGGTATTCATTCCATGTGTAGTCACCAAAAATAGATGCTGATATGGATATCAGGAAGGGAAAGCTGACAGCAGCCTGATAAGGCTGTCTCCTTAGAGGTCCCCCAGAGTCTGACATACCCAGAAACAGATACTCGCAGCTAACCATTAATCTGATCAAAGGTTCCCAATGGAGAAGTTAGAGAGTAAACTGAAGGAGCCTAAAGGGTTGGTGGCCTCATGAAGAGAGTAATAATACCAACCAGCCAGAGCTCCCCAGGGTCTAAACCACCAGCCTAGGAGCACATATGGAGAGCCACATGACTCCAGCTGTACATATAGGGGAGGATGGCCTTGTTGGGCATAGGTGGGAGATGAGGTCAATGGTACCTTGAAGGCTGAGCACTGAGTGTGTGTGTGGAGGGGTAATCTGAGGGTGGGGAGGGGAATTGGGGGGTAGGTGGGTAAACACCCTCATAGAAGCAGGAGGAGGGGGGATGGGATAAGGGGTTCCTGGGAGGTGGGGGGAATTCGGTAAGGGGATAAAATTTGAAATGTAAATATAATATCCAATAAAAGAGGGGGAAAAAAAGAAAAGCGGTTAGAACCAACATCCTTAATAAAATGTCAGCCCTCTTTTTTTAAAAAAAAACTATCTTAATACTAAAATTTGTTTTGAGAATTGTATATTGCAGAATGATCAGCCTTAGTGTATCTACTCAACAAGCAAGCTGGGCAGACCTGCTTAAACCTCTGAGGTCAGGGAATTCCATCTGGAGGCAGCGAAGACACAGCATCAGAGGATTATCAATTTGCTCTTCCCCCCACTCCTCTTCTAATATCTCAACGCCCATAGTCAGCTTGAAGAAGCTAATGAAGAGTCAGCACCCCTATTCCCTGGGCTTGGGGACTAAGGTGGTAAATGTTGGGCTGTCTTTCTAGGGAAAAGTAGTAGTTTTGTGGGAATAGAGAGGATTAGCTAGGGTTTATTGCATAGCCATAACCTATTAGTAGAAATCTGTATAATTAGTATCAAGATGAAGATATAAATTCTTAAACGGCACCAATTTACTTTGATTACAAATTTTAAGGTTTTCATTGGTACGAGCCTCTTATTGATATAAGAGTGAGATGAATATTGTTACCCTCATAGGCATTGTACCAGTATAACACACTTAGGAATACAAGGCTTAGACCCAGTCCTTCTTTAACTTTTTTTTAAACTGATTTGAGATGGTCAGCCTGTGAGTTAAGGGACCACAGTAAATTCATGGGTTGGAGTTTATTGTTAGGGTGTTTTCTATGTTTTATTTAGAAATAGCTGAGTGGAGTTAACAGGCAACAGTCCAGATTACCTTACATGGATAGTTGGTTTTCAAAACATCAGAAATCCACAGAACTGACATGACAAACATTTCTGTATTAATGTTCATTTTGATTAGAGACCCATCTGCTCCTGACAGCTTCCTATATTGAATTCTAAGAAGAAATTGAGCATCTTTGGAGTAACTCCAGTTGTGGTGAGACAGCCGCTAGACAAGAATTGCCTCTTTCCATCTGCAGACAAATTACTGTCCAGAAAAGGACACACTTGCAGAACAGTCGACTGATTATATCTGCCTAGACAGAGTAATCAGCCCTTAATACTTCTGCAGCACTAAGGTCTGTCAGATGATCCTGGGCCAGAAGGCGGAAGAACAGATGCTCCAACGTTATGTAGTAGAGGGAGTGCCCAGGTGTTCAGAGATCTCTATAAATTGGCTAAGTTTTAGAAGCTATGCTTTGTGCTTCCCACAATTATAGTTAACTCAGTCATTCTGGATTTCTGACGGGGTTGAAAACTTATAGCCTCATAGCCAATTCTGGCTATTTACCTTGAGAGAAAAGATTTTGAGTGGAGGGTTTTCAGCTGACATTCATCCTAAAGCCAAGGAAAAAGCCAGGTTCAGAACTAAGTGTTTTAGTTAGGAGAGACGACAGAGGTTCTGGATAGTCAACAAAATGTTAGACTGGGTATGAGGACTATCTTGTACCTCAGAGGTACAAATTGGCATAATTAAGCTCTAATTGTATTTTGAGAGACAAGTTTCATTTTAACAGGAAGGGTGATATGTAGGAGGAGCTAAGGTGGGAGGAGTACTGAGAGGAAGAGAAGGAGTAAGAAGAGGAGGAGAAGAAGGAGAGGAGAAGCTAGGTGATGAAAGAGAGAAAGAGGGGGTAGACAGGGAAGCAGATGTTCATGTATCTCCACCAGTCAAAGATAGTTGATATATCTAGGTTGGGTAGTGGGTTACACCTCTGATTGAGCAATACCAAACTTATAAAGCCTATGATTAACATTTTTTAAAAAAATGTATATGTGCAAAAAGAAAAAGGGGGCATGGAATAGGGGTTTTCTAAGGAGGGGAATGGGGAAATGGGATGGCATCTGAAGTGTAAATAAAATATCTAATAAAAAAAAATAAGAAAAATAAATAAATAAATAAAGTAAACTTAAATTCCCCCACAGAAATTAATTTTAACATTTTATTAATAATTCTTCTTGTTTTCCAATGCATTTATTTACAATTGAACCATTAAGTAGAAAGGGATATGTACAGATGTATGTACTCATATGGCACCTTTTCTAACCAGTTACAATGAAAATATTTGAGGTGAAACTAAGACAGGATTTAATTTAGCTTAGGCTAGCCTCAAATTCATTAGATAGCTGAGCTGGGTCAGCTCAGCATTATGATCTTCCCGACTTGTGTGTTGGGTTCTGAGACTAAAGGCATGCACCACCAAAGGGAGCAGCATGTTGCCTTTCAAGATCTTTCTCTTTGACTGATTTTATTTTCTGAAAGTAGTTTTCCTGAGAAGGTATCCCATAGCTCTGGAACCTAAACATTTTGGGGTCTCCACGTAACTTCAAAATTACACCTTCTTGTTTTAGAATCTGGGATCCACAGATGATCTTCTGCACTCCTCAAAACAGAGAAGCTGAATCTTGTCTCCAGCTCTTCCCTCTATAGTACATTAGGTTCTGCCTGACTCCACTCAACTGCTGCTGCTGTTCTTTCTGCTAAAATTTTCAAAATAGAAGTTGGAGGAAGCCTGGCAAATAAAAAAGGCAGAGAAGGTTAACTTGATTGAGAACCACATTCTGTAGACAACCTCAGTCCTGCTGTGATTCCTGTGGACATATTTTCTAGCATACACTACTGTTAACATTGGTATCTGTCTTACCCTATGAAAGCAGTCATCTTAAAATATTTGCTTGCTTGTAGGGACTGGAGAGATGACTCAGCAGTTAAGAGCACTAACTTCTCTTCCAGAGGTCCTGAATTTATTTTGTTGTAACCATATTAGCTTTAGTCACATCATTTTTTTAGGCTATACAAAACCATGTAAGACTATCTATGAGGAAAACCAAGAAAATGTACTATTCATATATATTCATACATTCATATATATGAATAAATATATACACACATATTCAAATATATGTATACATACAGACATATATTCATACACACATATACACACACACTATTGCTAATATCCCTTGTAGAAATCTCACAAATTTGAATAATAATTTTTATTTTTCAGATGTCAATGGCTGGAGAGATGTCCCATTGCTTAGGAGCACTGACTGCTCTTTCAGAGGTTCTGAATTCAATTACCAGCAACCACATGGTAGCTCATTACCATCTGTTATGGGATCTGATATCCGCTTCTGGTATGTCTGAAGACAGTTACAGTGTACTCACATAAAAAAATAAATAAATCTAAAAAAGTCACTGAGGAAAGATATTATGTACTAAAGTGATTAGTGCTTCAGCTACTCTTTTAAAAAAATGATTTTATGTATATTGGTGTTCTACATGCTTGCATGTGTATATGAAGTTTTAAATGCCCTGCAACTGAAGACAGAGACAGTTCTGAATTGCCATGTGGGTGCTAATAATTGAACCTGGGTTGTTTGAGCCACTGCTCTTAACCACTGAAGCAACTCTCCAACACCCTCAGCTGTTAATTCTTAAGTCATACTGCCCTTATTTGGTTATAGAGATGTCTAAAATTTGCCAATATAGTTTAATTTGAACAACTTCAAAGTAATCTTTTGGAAGAACACTATTGTGTTTTGTCTTCTGGAACTTAGGCCTGTACAAGCAGAAGATCTGTGGAAAGATTAGAAAGATGAAAACCAGGGTGTTCTGCTCACTAAGTTAGTTGAAACCAGAATGTTCAAACTTAAATAAGACAAATATTCTCACATTGGCAATTTGCCCCCAAAGAGAGATTATGTTACAGAGTATACAGATGAAGTGAACCAGTTTAAACAGCAACATTAATAAATTTTACTAGAAAAAAATGTGTTGCGGCCCGTACTCTGCCTCAATGCTTTGGGGCTAAGTGCTCTGGTCAAGAGAGAGAGTGGGGCTGCTGCAGGGGCAGGAGACGCGAAGAATGGAGACAAGACAGAGGTTCTGATCAAGTCTCAAGTCTCAAGTCTTCTCTATTGAAGGGAATTCTGAAGTATTTATACGCTTTTGCCACATGCCTTGTAGGCGCATGGATACCACGAGCCTTGTAGGTGTTGATATGACGTAAGCCTTACAGGTGTCTATAGCGTGGATAGCACGTGCACCGTGTGCCTTGCAGGTTTGGATATCATGTGTGCCTTACAGGCATATATGGCCTGGATAGCATGTGGACAGCACGTGAACTGCATGCCTTGCAGGCGTGGCTACCACATGCGCCTTGCAGCTGGGGGCAATAAACAGCAAAACAAAATATATGGGATATCAGAGTGTGCTTCAGCTGTTGTAGGCTATTGAAAACCAAATCTCTTATCAGGGTATATGGTTCCAGATGGCTGCAAAGATAATCTAGCCGCTTTCTGCTAAAAGTCGGCTCCCAACAGGAATGCATATTTAAACAGTTAAAAATGGACAGATGAAAATGGTAGTAACGTATATGTTGATCAGAAATAAGGAACATAGAGCAGGAAAAATAGCTCAGGATTGGAAAGCTCTTGCTGGTCTTCCACATAATGGTAGTCAATTTCTAGTATTTACATGGGGATCAACAACTACCCATTTCTTCAAGATCAAGAGGATTGCAGATATATTCTGACAACAGTAAAGATGAGGCACACATGATATTCATGTTCATACACACAGGCACAATACTCTTATTTATTCAAAAATTTCAAAACAAACAGAAAAGTAAGGCAGAATGTCATACACCTAGAATCCAATGAGTTTGAAGCCTCAGGCAGTATTGATATGAACATATGCCATTCAGGGAAATATAATATAATATAATATATTTTGCTAAATTTTAAAATTAAAGATGTGGATGAAGAGGTATACAGAAGCATGTGCTTATTTTAGAAAAACATGTCAGGTGGCTTCTGTGGTTTCTACATCTACAATCAGGAAAGGAAGTACTTCACAGAGAAATTTTGTCTTGAAAACAATAAACAAAAGATATAAAGTTAAAAATATAAAACCACCAGGCTTGCAAAATAACTTAGTATTGAATACCAAATGTTTATACTGTATCTTATGTGATTTAGGGGCTGAGACCAAATGGGGAATGTATGGGAGCATGACAAGAAAGCTGAAAGATCAGTTTCAACCACAACATAGTACACACACAGAACAAAATATGTCCTGTCTAAAGAGAAATACAGGGGGAAAGCTGGAGCAGAGAGTGAGGGAATAGCCAATGAAAACTTGCCCAACTAGAGACCCTCCTTATGAACAAGCACTAATTCATGACATTATTAGGGATAGTCTGTTATGCTCCCACATAGGAGCCTTGCATAATTGTCCATTAAGAGGCTCCACCTAGCAGCTGACTTGAAACAGATGCAGAGAACCACAGTCAAACAGTGAATGGTCCTTGGAGACTGTTATGGAAGAGTTGGGGGAAAGATTGATGGCCCTGAAGAGGATAGGAACTTCACAGGAAGACCAACAGACTCAACTAACCTGGACCCTTGGAGACACGGATCCACAAACAAAATAACACACACAGTCTAGACTAAGGCCCCTGGAATATATGTAGCAGATGTGTAGCTCAGTCTTCATGATGGTCCTCCAACAACTGTAGCAGAGGCTGTCCCTAAAGCTGCTCTCTGTCTTTGGAATCTGCTCTCTGAACTGGGCTGCCATGTCTGGCTTCAATGGAAAGGATGAACTTAACCCAGCAGAGGCTTGATGCACCACGGTGTGGAGATACCCAGGGGCCCACAAGTTCTCAAAAGAGAAACAGAGAATATTGGAGTGACAGATTCTGTGCAGGCAGGGGAGCTAGAGTGGGGAATTCACCAAGTTCATAGCCATTTTATTTATAACAGCTTGAAACTGGAAGAATCCCAGATGTCACTCAGCCAAAATATGGATATAGAAAATGTGGTTCATTTACAAAAGAAAAAACTATTCAGCTATAAAATACAAGGACATCATGAATTTTGCAGGCAAATAGATACCGCTAGAAACTGTTATCCTGAGTGAGGTAACCCAGACCTAAAAGCACATGCATGTTTGTACTCACTTACAAGTAAATAATAATCATAAAATAAAGAAAACCCACACTACACTTCAAAGACCCAAAGAAGCTATACAAGAAGGAAGGCCCAAAGGAGCACAGTTGAATCTCACTCAGAAGGGGGAATAAAACAGTCATAGGAGGCAGATGGAAGAGAGAGAACTGGATGGAAGAGCAGATAAAAAAGGGGAATCAGGGAGAACCAGCAACAGGTGTGGCAAGAGACAAGAGAGGGCCAGAAGTGGAAAATGAATTAGAATTTGCAGCTGTCTTGTGGTAGAGTTACATTTTGGATGTGCCAGAGACCCTGAATTGGAGAGTGACAAAGAATCTATGGGGTTGATCTTAGCTGAGATGCATAGCAGTTAGATATGGACACTAAAGACGGCATATCCGCAGTCAGGCAGGACCCCCAGTGGAGAGTTAAAGGCACCAACCAATCCAAAAACCTTTCAACACAACATTTGTTCCTGTCCACAAGAATGCAATCTACAACATAGATTCTGTCCAGCAGGAAAATAACCCTTTGATATCATGTTGTTGTTCTAACTTGCTACTCTGCTGCTGTGACTGAGAATCCTCTAAGCAAAAGAATCTCAGGTAAAAAATGGTTGTTGTACATGGTTCTGTCAGATCAGTCCATCATTTTGGGAGCTTAGATTAGAAACTGAAGGCAAAAAGCATGGATAAACACTGTCTCCTGGCTTACTCGCTTGCTTGGTCATTCTCTCAAGCTCAGCTAGCTCTCTCATCCAGCCCAGGACCACTTGCTTAGGGATATTGCATCTCTCAGTAGAAGAGTCTTCCTAATCAGTCATCAACACTATCTCTCAAAGACATAGCAACCAGCAATTCTGATGAGGACACACCCTCGATTGAGGTTCCTTCAGATGACTTAAGCTCTAAAATGTTGAGAACTAAAAACAACTATGACACACACACAATAATAAATGAGGAAGTTGTAAAAACCCAAAACCAATGAGCTAATCATGTCAATACAGGAGCTCCTGCCACCCCATGAGAGACTTGGAGTTGTGGCTGAGCCAGGACAAAATAGGGAGGGCACCTGGCTCAGAGCACAGAAGGATACACTGGAATGGGGAGCTCAGAGGCTGTGCTGACCTGGGGTGAGGCATCTTTAATCCTAGGTTCCCAGGCCAGTGCTACCAAAGAGGAGGCTAAAACAACTGGAAGGTGGACAGAAAAGCAGATCGTTTCATAGACCTGAAAATGACCACCAACAAAGGACAGGATCTCTGACCCAAGAAAGATATGCTAAATTTGTTAGAATCGATGAAGAGTGACCTTCCATCTCATGACAGCTCCAAGTTAAAAACTATAGAGTCACATATGAACTGGGCAGAGGGTAGTTCAGGAGGTGGGAAATGAGGTCTTTGTTTTTCCACCCTGTAAAACAACGTAGGCAGAGCCTGAGTTTGCCCTGGATGCTGTCTGGAAGAGCTCTCTGTCATGGACTAGTCAATGGGTCTAAGTCCTGTTGTTAAGAAGGATTTAACCCAAGGTGTGGGGCTAGTAACTAAATCGATTAGGATGGAATCTGTCTCATTTCCTCAGAGAGAGAATAACAAAGTTCCACACACAAAATAGACAGCCACAAGAAGGTGATAAAAGCCACCCAGCAGATTCCTCCACTTGGACAGAAGAGAAAATGAAGACAGGATGGCAGCAGCTGTGAGCCCTGTCCGGGTTACAAATCTGCTCTAACTTTTCCAGAAATTAAGACCAGAGAAACACTGTCTACTATACCAGGCTCTGGAACATTTTTGAAGCACTTCAGGGCTATGACTCTCCAGCGTATCCACTGTAGCAGGGTTCCACGTTCAATTTAGTCATCTCCCTCCACATATACTCAAGAAAAACCTAAAAACCAAGGCATAGAGACATCAATTTGGCAGACAAGCCACTGACATAGAAACAATGGTTCATTCTAACAACCGGTCTTTCAATCCTTTAGTTGGGAGTCCTGAGGGTCTTGGGGTTCTAGTCAATGCATTAAGATGTTATGTCCAAGTCACAGAGACCCCAAAAATCAACAAGGAGCCTATTGTAATGCAAACACATGGAGGTCTTTATTATGAGCTCTGTAATAAGGACACTCACCAGTCAGCCTCATGTGAGATCGAATCTGAGAGACCAAGTCTAGAGGTGCTGGGTATTTATTGCAGTTACAGCAAGATTGGGACATTAACATACAGGCCAGCAACTTAATATTTTAAAAGCTGCATGACTGTCATAATCTGCAGGAACCAATCAAGGGGGCAAAAATCATCTGACAAACATGATGTGTAGGCTACCTTTTTCTCTGTATGGTGTATTAGTTATTTATACCCTGTAGTTGTACCTTGACTAGCTGTTGACAAGGGGGGTTTGTCATAGGATGTTTGCTCAAGTGGTCTTTGTGAGCTCTCTAAAACAGAATTGATTGGGCTTTACAAACTCACCTTTGTGCCTGAGGTCCTTATTATTGAAAGATACTCCTGTTCAAGCACAAGCCATGCATGGCAGTCAAAAAGGTACTTCATCCAAAGACCCACCTCACTATCTGTTACTGTACTATCTGAAACTGTTTTCCTGAGCAGGTACTCCACAGCTCTGGAATCTCAAAATATTAGGGTTTCAAAGGTAACTTCAATATTACAGCTTCTTGTTCCAATATCTGGGATCCACACATGATCATCTGTGCTCCTCAAAAGAGATTGGGTCACTTCTCCAGCTCTTCCATCTATTTCACTCTAGGTTCTGCTTGACTCTGCTCTACTGCTGCTGCTGTTCTTTCTGCTCATCCCATGGGTCTGACATCTTCAATATGCTGGGCTCTTCCCCTGCAACTAGAATTCACTGTGTTCCTGTCATACACTCCCTTCACCATGCCAAGCCTTAGCTGCTCTGCATGAGACTCATTTATGTCTAAAAACCAATACCACCTGGATGATTCTCACACATGATCAACTCCAGGTGCACAACAAGGTACAACCTTGGCTATCTCTGGAACACAGCTTCTTTGTCCTCTCAGAAAACACTCACCAGAAGATTTCACCTCAGTGATGCTGGTTTCTTCTTCATCCCCACTAATTTTTTAACTACAGCTAACCAGCATCAATTGTGCCAGTCATTCCTTCTATTCTTTCCTCCCAGAGCCACATTGACAAAGCTGCTGAGTTCCTCTGCTTGTTGGGTCTGGAACACAGCTTCTTCTATTACATCATCACCAGCTTTATATTTTTCAACAACTTCACTGCCTAAGCTTGGCTGTCCTGGATCTTACTCAGTAGATGAACCTTGAACTCAGAGATCTGCATGGCTCTGTCTCCTGAATGCTGGGTAATATGTGTGTAACACTTTGCCTGTATCTAAGCTTTTCTTTACCTAAAACATGTTCTGTACCAGGAAGACTTGAATCAGAAATCTGCTTGGTGCTCATCTCCTGGGATTTAATGCATGTACCACTGTGTCTGTACTTAAGTATTTTATTTTAGATCTTAAAATCAAAGCCCAGAATAGTAATCACAGTCCATCAACGGTCAGTTTCACACATATTTGTGATCCTTGTGTCCACATGAAAATGATGACCAGGTGACAATTGAAAGATATAAAAATTTATAAAGGGTATGGAAAGTTTTTATGACTCCAAGAGCTGAGCCAAGAATGTAGGTCAGCTGATTCACTAGCTCCAGGTTTCAGGAACTGGCTGACCACAAAGAAAGGAGAAGTAAAAATACAGGTCAGCCGGGTCATTCCGGGAACTGGCTGACCACAAAGTAGATGGTTGAGCAAAATTCAACTCCTGAGAAAAACATGTACAAGACGTTTCCCACATGACCGAGTGAACGATGGGCTCGGACTTTCCACTACTTTTATGATATCCTTCCTTAGTTTCCCCCTAAACCCCCTGGTTTGTGGTTTTTTTCCTTTAAATACCCTTCTCCCCCTGGCCTCGAGGTTAACACTCCTCGCTCTGAGTCTCGACCTCAGCTGGCTGATTCCCAAAATAAAGCCTTTAGCTGTTTTGCCAGTTACTGGAGACTAGAGTGAGAGTCTCCCCTCCTAAGGGTCTTTCAATAACAAAGTCCAACATGATACAGTTCTCCTTCCTACAAGTCTGGGAGCGTGTCCATAGGTTTACCAGCCATGGTACCTGGAAGCAGCTCTGGTCACGGCCCTTCCTCAGATTCACAGGAGCCGCCACCCGCTCATGGGCAGCCCTGAGCCTCCGTTTCCACCTGCCTGCCACCTTACCTGGAAGCTCCGGTCATCTCCCTGGTCTGCGGTGGCCCAGCGGTGGCAATCGGATTGAGTTGCGCAGTCTGTGACGTCAGAAGGAGCCCACCGATGCCACCAGGACAAAGGTGCTCCTCCCAGACCTCTGTGGTGGCGGAGGTGGTCTCCTGGTTCAGTCACTTGGGCACTCAGTGAAGTCAATTGGCTCTGGGGGGGGGGCTTTCCGAACAACAAGCCTGTGAGGCTGGCCAGAGCCTTCATGGGAAATGTAGTCTCTAGCAGGCCACCATCTTGCTTTTTTGCGGCATCATGGGATATGTAGTTTGAAGGCTGGCCGCCATCTTTGATTGAGTTTCTTGCACGTGCGCAGTTAGTTCTCCAACCACCATCTTGGTGTCCTTATGGGAAATGTAGTCTCGGGCCGGCCACTTTCTCTGAATAGCCCTGGCTGTCCCTGAACTCACTCTGTAGCCCAGGCTGGCCTTAAACTCAGAAATCTGCCTGCCTCTGCCTCTCAAGTCCTGGGATTAAAGCCATGCGCCATCATTCATTGATCATTATTGGCTATTGATTAGTATTGATTATTGATTAGTACTGTCTGCTGATTATCAATTATTGATTATCATGACTATTGATCACTTTTGTTTATTGACCAGCATTGATTATTGGCCATTGATTAGTATTTTTTTTTTCGAGACAAGGTTTCTCTGTGTAGTCCTGGCTGTCCTGGAACTCACTCTGTAGACCAGGCTGGCCTGAAACTCAGAAATCTGCCTGCCTCTGCCTCCCAAGTGCTGGGATTAAAGGCGTGCGCCCCCACTGCCCGGCCATTGATTAGTATTGATTATTGATTAACATGATTATTGATCATTATTCCATCACCGTCATCCCCCTGCCACTGCCTCCTGAGTGCTGGGATTAAAAGCATGCACCACCACTGCCAGGCTATACCTGTCTTCTTAATGTATACTATAAAAGACAAAAGGGTTTGGACAAATGTGCTGCAGAGTCAGAGAAACTACCAGTGTCTCTACAAGAAAGCAACTGGTCCAAATGTTTTGGGCTGATTCAGAATCAGCCAAGATAGTGACATTACTCAGAGGTCACTGCCTAATCTAACAAGTGAGGAGCATCACCAGGGACCTCACAGGTGGTCACATCTGGCTGATGCTTCCCATGCAGCCCTAGAGAGGACCCAGCACCCCAATTCTCACTGCTCAGCCGCCTGCCCCTACCTATTGTGGGCAGTGATCCTGTGCTCACCATGACTTGATTTTAGAGCTTTCCTGAGGTCTCCACACAGCACCTGACAGCAGAGCTCAGAGCAGGGCACAGATGATCATTCAAGCCTGCACAGCCACTGTGAACTTGCAGAATGGCACCTGGAAGAACCTGCCTCCTTGTCTGATTGGCAGGTCTGCCTTGAAGCCTTGATAGGCCAGTGAGTCTTACTACTCCTCAAGGTTAAAGTGTGCTTCTGGGCCAGGTTTAGACCTTTTTTCAGATCTCAGGAGTGGTTTCCACTGCATTAGCATTTGTTTCTGTCTTCAAAGAGGAATCTCACCCCACCCAGCCTTGGGTGAGGACCCACCCTTCCAGCTCTGGCTGCCTGCTCCACCTCTCTCAGAGCAATGATCATCCTACACTTACCAGAACCTGACTTCAGACCTTGTATGAGCTTTCCTCACAGCACTTGCCTTCTTCCTGTAATCAAGTTGAACAGGTTCCATAGCCCATTACTCAAGATGCGGTGGAGGGATCAATCTGACCCAAAAGTGGAAGGATACCCTGGTTATTTCTTAGCATTCTGTCTAAACTTCACCCCAGTTACCTGGCAACAGCCAGGTATGCTCCTCCCCATACAAATGGGAACAACTGGGTAGGCCTGAACCACTATAAAGGTGGCTGCTTGCCCCTTCCTCTATCTTTTGATCTCTTGATTTCTTGCTCTCTCTTTCTCTTGCCCACTTGGGCTCTTCTCTTCCCTCCTCTCTTTCCAAATGCTTATGCCTGTCTTCTACTCTACTCTCGGCCTCTCTCTCTGCATTTCTCTGCCTCTACTACCTTCTTAACTCTTCTTCCCATATCCTGAATAAACTATATTCTATACTATACTGTCTTGTGGTGGGTTGCTCCTGGAGAAAAGCTGTCTCACCATGAGGCATGTTTCCCCTGGGGGAAGAAATATCTAAACAGGAGGCATGAGCATGCTGAGACATCCCCTTCCCCCACACCTCCCCACACACCCATAGAACATATTCCATCTGTCTTTAAAGAGAGGTAGTGAAAGACCCCCAAAGGGAGATCCCCACTCAAGTCTCAGGATGGCATGTACCCAAGGACACACAAGAGACTGGCTTGATGTAAACACATGAGGAAGTTTAATATCAGAGCTCTGGGTCAGCACATATCTCACTCAGGAGACAGTGGAGTTGACCCCGAGGATGAAAAATTAGGGCTTTTATAGGCAAGGGGTGGGGGAAGTGGGAGATTTTCACATGGGTACACATGATTGGTTGCTTTACATTTTTGAACATCAACAGGCTGTACAGGCCCAAAAGGGGGAAGGGTGGAAGAACACCAGATGGCCCATTACTCATTTGGACATATCTCTGTTCTTTTAAGGATGTCCTTGCATGCTTTTTATCTTTCATGGCCAGCCAGTTTCTTGGATGATTCAACCAACAGGCCTTTGTCTTGTAACTCCACATCCTCTGTAACTAACTGGACCCAAACCTGCTGACAGGCATTTTTAACTATTTAGGTTAGGGAAAAGGAATCACAGGGCCCTGCTATTCTTATTAGTTTGGGCCTATTTCAAAATTTTCTTTCAGTAGCTATGGGGAAGAGGATACCTGGCTGTCACCAGATAACTGTGAGGTAGAGTTTTAGACAGAATGCTAACACCATTAACATTAAAGAGGGGTTTTAGAAAACAAGCTTCATGCTGGGCTCATGGAAACTACAGCTCCCTTTCACCAGATGATAGGTATCAATCAACCCTGGAGAAAATCCAGAATCATTAGAGAAACACAGTTGAGCAATAATGATAGCCAGCACATCTTCATCAATGGCAAAGTGAAGAAAAAACACAATTGGATTAGTACAGGTTCTGTAGATAAACATATCTCAATAACATATCTATGTTTTTAATTATGATATATACATATTTTAAATTTTATGGAGGCATAAACATGTTAATAATTTAAAAGGTATTTATATTTAGTAAAACCTCTTTAAAAACAGATAAATATACAAAGATAGGAAGATCCAGCACAGGGCTTATCTTATCTTCTAAATTAAACCACAATCATTTTCATATCTTCGGCTCTGTTGAATTAAAATAATCACAGCAGGGCTTTTTAAATATTGCTAAACCTCTAGAAGTGGAATAACTATTTAGGTAATGGGAATTTGTCTCCTAACATACTAAGTAAAATATTTTTGATGTGACTGATTGTTTCTTCCAGTGGTTTATTCTTGTGACGGTCTCTAGAAAGAATCTGATTTCTGAGCCTGACATTGAATCAGCAAGTCAGTGTGTGTGACAAGAAACTGTATGGGTCTCTACTGGTGCTGTAAAATCAAGGATTAAAAGAATCTCCTATCACCTGATCTTCATGTGAGTAGGGGTGCCAGGTCTTGGCCTACAGAAGCTAAGACATTTGGTTTTCCATTCCTCACTTAATCTTGAATCTCTCTATCTGAGGTCATCATATAATTGTATTATTTGTGTTACAATTGTGATACTTTATACTTGAAAAGACTTTCTTTTCCAATAGCTGTAAAAGCCCAGCATCAAAGCATCACCTGAACAAAAGGTTAAGGGAAGGTGGTCATTTTGAATGTGTATCTGAGCTGAGATGATTGTGAGGCCCAAACTGCTCTAAAAGTATTCAGTACTTGTCTAGTATATTAGTCTGAGTTCTATACACTACCAAACTAATAGAATAAATTTCACTTTACTTAAAGGGTGTTGTTTAGAATGACTTAGAGGCTGTGATGGTCTAGCTAATTCAACAATAACTAGCTATAAAGGCAAAGTGCAAGAATGCAGTAGTTGCTCAGTCCACAAGGCTTGATGTCTCAGCTTAGAAGTTTAGAATAATCTGGAATTCCAAACAAGGTGGCCCTAATGTCAGTGAAGTAATGGACTTGCTATCAAGGTGAGAGCAAACAGCTAAAGAGTGAATGCCTTCTGTTGTAGTAATTAATTTAAAAAAAGCAGCCACTGGTTAAGCCAACTGGCTATGCTGCTGCATCTCTGTCCAGCTCAGCAGCCATGTTGCATAGCCAGCTAGACACGGCCAGGCAGAAACACCAGTCCTGCCACCCATGAGACACCAGTGTGGGAGATGGCTCTGGATTATTCCAGGCTGTCTCTGCAAGGCATGGCATTGCCTGGAGCATCCCGGCAACCAAACGGGCTCGGTACAGATGAGACTCTAATGCGTAGATTATCCAAACGCTTATATATATGGTAATTATCAATAACAAAATGCCCTTACAATCAAAGGTGTAACCCAATACCCAACCTAGATATACCAACTACCTTTGACTGCTACAGACAAGTGAACATTAGCCTTCATGTCCCCCTCTCTCATTCTCTGTCTCACCCTTAGCTCCTCCTCTGTCTTCTCCTCCTGTTCTACTTTACTCCTCCCACCTTAGCTACTCCTACAACCTTCTCCTTCCATGTCATTATGGAGGCTTGCAATACAAGTCATGGCTCAGATTAGAGCTGGGGCTTTGCAGCTCAAACATCTGGATTAAAGCTGTCTTCTACTATCAAGACTCAGATTAAAGTCACCTTTGGGGTTTTAGTTAATTCCAGATGTAATAGAGTTAACAATCAAGACAGCAATCTCAACTCTACCCCATATCAACTTCACACACAATCATATCTTCTTATGTCATGGTTAATTTCCAAATGAAAAAAAAAACGTGTCATAATAATGTTTAAATGTTACAATTTCAGCAAAAAGGAAAACCATTATGTATTGGACCAGGTCATAATTATGCCTAAAATGATTGAACTACTTTTTGTACAAGAACAGACATATAAAAATGTTATAAGGCATCGTGGGAACATTTTTCAATGCAGCAACTTCAAGTGTGATAACCATTGATATTCTCTTAACTAATTTCCTGAAATTGAGAAAAGAAATCACAACTGTCTGTAGAAATACAACATTAACAAAACATGACAGGAACACTCACATCACTTATAATCCTCATTTCTGCACTTAGTCATGTGGGCTTTTTTTATATTTGTAATGACCTTCCCCTACTACCCATGCTGTATTTTCCCCAACCTTGGTAATAACCTCAGCAGATCTGGAAATTTTCCTGGAGGAGTGATTCATACCTTCATTTTTGATGGGTCTGTGCCCTTTGTCATCCTGTCTGGGTAAGGCTGTTATAGGTTTCCATGGCTTTTAATTACAAGACATTGCATCATCAAGAGATACCATAAAACACTAGTTCTCAATGTGTGGGTCACAACTACTGTGGGAATCTAAGAACCTTTTCTCAAGTGCTGCCTAAGACCAACTGCAAATCAAATATTCATATTACAGTTCACCACAGTTGCAATACTACAATTGGAAAGCATCAATATAATTCATTTTATGCTTTGGGTGTCTCCATAATATGAGGAACTGTATTCAAGGGTCCCAGCATCAGGAAGGTTGAGAACCACCATAAGAGATTCTGCAGTCTAGACATGAGCCTTTGTAACTCCATTTGGGGAATCAATTTAACTTCCCCATAGTGATTAATCAGCCTTTCTAACAATGTTATTACTTTCTTATCTTGTTGGGTTAATGGCCTTAGATGCCTAAATTGACCACTGGGAAGACTGAAGGTTTGCTGTAATTCCTGGAAGGAGAGCTCACCTCTCTATAACTAATACTTTCAGGCCAACAGAACTTAAGAGCAGAGGAATAGGAAGCAATTTTTCCCTACTGGGCCACTAAGGGTGGTAGCTTTGGTGTGGGTCTTCTTTATTCTTGGGTGGTTGTTAGCCACCAAATGGTGAGGACAAAGAGCAGCCATGGCAATCTGGCTTGAGATGGCTGTGAGTATTATAAAATTAACTCCAGAGACCAGCACAGTGAGTCAACTCTATTTGATTGTTCCAGAAATAAGGTATATGAGGGTTTTAATGGGTACAGGTGGAAAGGATTAATTGGTCATAATAGTATATCTAAGTATCATGTGGGCAGGGAAGCCAGAATGGAACTTGTGTGCTGAGATTAAGTAGGTCTACACAGGGACATTCTTTTGATAAGGTCTGTTGAAGTGAATATTTAAAAGGTGGCCACTGGTCAGGCCAACTGTCTGTGCTGCAGCGGCTCTGCCTAGCTCAGCTGCCATGTTCCATAGCCAGAGACCACATGCACACTGCAGACAGAAATGGCCAGCCAGAGACACCAGCCCTGCCACCCACAAGACGCCAGTGTGAAAGATGTCTCTGCCAATCTTCCATGCTGTCTCTGTAAGACTGGGTAGTGCCCAGACCATCCGGCCATCCATGCAAGCCCTGTAAGAAAATGAGACTCTAATGCTTAAAGATTAATCAAAGGCTTTAGTAATTCTCAATAACAATTTGCCCATACAAAGAGAGTTGTTTCCCAATTAGCTAACCTAAATAAAGTTGTTACCCATGACTGCTCTCCATACCTGCATGGTTCTCCATGGTTCCTACATCTCTAACCTCCATAGCTTCTCCTCTTCCCTTTTCTCTTCCTCCCTTACTCTCCCTCTTCCTCTCCCTCTCTACCCACCTCAGCTCCTCCTACAAAGGATGGCCAACTATGTTCAGAGACAGTGTCTAGAAAAATCGAGGCAGAGAAATTGAAGCCTTTCTAATAAAGGGAGTCTTCCATTTTGAGCTGAATTCCAGTCAGATTTGGGGGACTGCAACCTTCACACTGGTTTCCAACAACCTTGATTTCTTAAACTATGAATCTTGGCTATGAGTGAAACTGTACCAAATACTGGAAGCTGATTCAAAATACATACAGCCTAGGGCCCTGCCCAGCACATGGTATTAATGGTAATTAATACCATTATAATTTATGATCATTGACCCACTGTTTCACCTCTCTTCTGTGAAATGAGTTCCTTGGTCAGAAGCAATACTGTGTGAAATGCCATTGTGCTGAATGAGACACATAGTATGCCCATGGATAGTCGATTTGGCACAAGCCATATGTGCATGAAAGTTAAAATCATAAGCAGAATACGTATCTATTCCAAGAAGAAGAAAGCTTTGTCCTTTGCCCAAGAGAAATGATGCAATGCAACACGCCACCAAGTCACTGGCTAGTAAACCCAGGATATAGTTCCATATCTAGGGCTCAGTGTTAGTCTCTGCTGTTGGTAGATCTGGCACTCACCAGCACATGTGGCCATGTCAGGCTTGGTGAGAGGACAACTCTACTGTTGAACCCATGCATAAACCCCACTGCATCCACCATGGCTACTATGTTCATGGGCCCATTGGAAAATGACAGATATAGCTGAGGACATGGCTGACTTCCCACAGAATAGAACACCCTAACTACTTGATTATTGAATGTTTGCTCAGCTGAACTTACCTTTTAATCCATATTTACATGGGACATAAATATCTTTTCAGCCTTTGACCATTGTGAGAGATCTATCCACATACTTTTTCCTTTTATGTCTTTCTCAACAATATTCTAATTGTTCTGTTTCCAAGTCTCTGATAGTTAAGCCATCCCACTGTTTATAGCTGATGATTCAATGAATAATCATACATTTCCAAAGAAATGCATGAGCATGACTACCGCATGAAGCTCTGAACTGTGATGATTCCCTTTTACTGGTGTCTTTCAAGATTTTTCCAGAAACATGTTTTCATGCTGCAGTTGTTCACTTCTTGGTGGGGTCTGCATAACCTTAGGAAAGCAGGACCTAGTTATTTCTTCCTCAGTCATTTGATGATAGGGCCTGTACCAGGAAGTCCTAGATGCATATATAGCACCAGGGGCATTGTACAGGAATAGAAACAGAGAAAGAGAGACAGAGAAAGACAGAGAGAGTCTTACAGCCAAAATTTTCCTAAATTGAGAAAAACTTGAAGCAATTCATCAGTAGACAGGAAGACTGGTGTCCACTGAACTTTTGCTTTTTCCAAGCATCATTTAAGGGTAAAATTGTTAATTATTTTTCAAAACACTGGATTCTAATATGAGGACACATAGAAACTGGAAATAATTTCTCCCCTCAGAGGACCAAAGGAAATTCAAAACAGCCTTCTATGCATGTCTCAGTAGTCTGACTATGGAAAGATTGGAGAAAACTATAGCAGTGGTTCCTACAGAAACACGGAGAGTCAGGGACCAGGATTATTTACTACACTGTTTGTATTTTACTGAAGGTATAAATACAGATATTAGGTAGTCTGACCCTGTCCTTGCTTGCTAAATGTAATGACAGTGGCCACGGATCAAGAGCACAAGAAGCTCACAATCCTAATCCATACCAAATCAATTTCCTTTGATGAGAATAACCAAAAAAGAAACT